>NC_089325.1:22171792-22260614 GCF_036669915.1 Pocillopora verrucosa | reverse complement strand
GCGAACGAAAGCTCAAAAACATGCAAATCCTTAAGATTTCCGCTAAAACAAAAACGAAAAGTACGCGAAAAAATTGTCCATGTCGGTTTTTCATGTCAAGGTAAGTGGTTCTCTGGACTGTGATTGGCTAATTTGTGAAATCAAGCGTGCCGGGCGTTGCATACCAAAAGGATACGAATGGGAGAGGAAAGAGAATAAAAATTGTTACTTGACAATTTTAAAGCGAAAGAGATTGTTCTTTTTCTGAAACAATTGGTTACATTGAAAAAAAGCCACATAAAAAGTCAAAATACAGACAAATTTTGGTAACACGCCGCGCGCATTTTGTAATTTGCATCTCGTTTTAAAAAATTTTGCATACTAGTTACATGAAAAATTCATCTTGTTTTCAGGCGCAGCAAAAAGCGCATTTTTTTAAGTATAGTAATAACCAGTAAAAAATTCAAACTACTTTCTAGTATTTAGTATTTTACCGCGCATATGAAGGCTCCTGTGCCTTTATACAAGCCATAATAGAGGTTTATAACGCTTGTACTTCAAATGTAGGCTCGTATAGATTAAGACAAGCATAATAAGTTGGCATCATTTGAGCTTAATGGGCATAATTTTTTTTCTCCTTTTTCTTTAAGAGTAGCACTGGTTAGTATATTTAGTCATGATTTTTAGGTTCTTTTCTCTTCCTTCTTTTTTTTTTTTTTTGGGGGGAGGAACAAGAACCAAAATTACCAGAGTCATTGTCCTTTTTTTTATTAGGTCTCCAGAATTGCTTATTTTTCAAGTTTCGGCGGTCCCATGGTTCATTCTATTTTCACAAATTTTTAATGGTCTTTGATGGGAAGAAGATTACTGAAATGTTAAGTCGTTATCTTTGTCTTAGAGGACTGGAGCACGCTGGAAGTAAAGACTGCGTCTGTCCCAGTTCCCGCTTTCACAAGCAACAAACATGATGCGCGTCGAAGAGAAAAAAGTGATGCTAAATCATCATACATTTTGACACTTTAAGTCACGGTGCTTGCGTTCTGGTCTGGAATTAAGTGCAGAAGTTTAATTTTGTCTTTTTCAGTGCAAGTCTACAATTCCAAATAAAAAGTAGTCATACTTTGTAAACAATGAATATATAACTTGGCCTTGCTTTGTGTTTCTTTTTTCGGAAATCATACTTTTGGGAAGAAGTAGCATAACTTTAAAAATGAGCATGACTAGCATAATTTTGAAAAAACCAAGCAATGTTAGAAGCATAATATGCTACTTTTACCAACACAATCTATTATGGCCTATTCACATCACTATCCAGCATTCCTTGGGCGCGCACAGTGGGGTCTGGGGGAGGGAGAGGAGGTAGATTTTATCACTTTGAAGGTGCCATCGAGGCCACCTGATAAAAATTGCTCCCACAGGATAAACGATAAAGGCTGCTCTTAATTACGATTAAGGAAATTGATAGATAAGCACCATCCTTTGATGAGTTCCTTATCAACTAAACACGAATTTATTCCGAGCGGCACTTATTCATAATTTTGAAGGTAAAGGTTTCAAGCCGACGGCAGTTCTGTTGGTCTTGACAGTTCTCAATGAAACTCGAAGGAGAACGTCGCTTATGTAAGCCTGAACTACGTTTTGCTTCAATAATCTCAATATGATGTTAGAGTTTTCCTCCCTAATAGACGAGAAGTCTAAATAAGGGCTATAACTATGATAAGGACCGTATAGACTAGGTTAGGAAATTACATAAGCACTACGGAGCTTTTTATGAATCTTACCTTTTTTTTCTTTCGGAAATTTTTTGCAAAATAAAATTAATCACAATGGGAAAAATTCTTCTTTAGCGCCCGGTTTGACTGCTACAGGTGATCACCAGTTTGGAACAAATGGTAGAAACATCGTGAGGGAAGATTTTCTCAACAATCTCATGTCAAATTGAAAACGGTGCGTTTCAAGCAAAGGGTAAAAGACTGTGTACATCATAACTTGCTGAGCACTCAGATTTCCTCAGCGAAAGAGAAGAAAGAATAAATTGAAAAAAAAAAAAAGGAAGGTGTTTTTGATCGACAATCAACTAATCTGCATCCCTCCGACATAGCGCTCAAATTCGCATTCGCGAAAACACCACCATATGACATTTTGTCAAAAGACTTACAGAGGATGACTTCCTACGGATCAGACCATAAGTTTTATGCAAATGACTTTCATCTGAAAATCCAAAGGCTAAGTGGCGGGTTTTAAGATGGAATAATTGTAAGAATCTCCTTCTTCACAGAAAAATGATAAAAAGTGGCTGGCTATGAGGGTGTTAAGCCAGCACTTAACAACCGCTTCTTCTTTTGATACATTCTTTTCCGTAGCCCTCTTGAGGAGATTTTCTGAATAGAAAGACATTTAGGTTGGACAAGTTGTAATTTGGCAATTACATACGTCATCTAAATGTAACCCCGTGCGCTATAAACACTTAAAATGAATTAAACTCCTCCTATGTCCTTCCATGAAGCATCTGTCCAATTTGAAGATGTTTTTCCAATTTTCCCTATCGACATCGAGTCTATCGTGGAAAATGTCGAATAAGTGCCTCTCAAAAATCCTCTTTGATCATTTGATGACGAATACTTCGTTTAGTTTAACTTGACTTGCACGAGTATTGTAGACTGGTCTTTTTTGAAATGAGAGGAGCTGAGGATTGATAATTTCTTCTCCTTTGGATTTCAGTGCCTTGATCCATTTGTAAACATGGCAGGAATTTCTCGAGAATTTCTAAAACATATCTCCGTATCTCTCTCATCTCATCCGCCCAGCAGTATAAGATGGGATTCAAGGACGAATTCAAAAATGCTAATGTCAGTGAAAACTGAAACATTCCTTTCAGAAATAATCTGTGCTCAGACGTTACTATGATCAGTATTGTACCAGTATAGGAAGATAACAAGCGGTGAACACGATGTAAACATTCAAGATGTTGACGGCCGATTTAAGCTTTCTTTTTGCTCAGCGCTAATTCTTTGCATTTTCACTTGCCGTTTGTTCTTGAGATTTTATTTGCAAACGATGTTTGCGGACAATGAGGTAGATTCTTACAAAAGTTATGGTGGTTGTCAATGAAAAATATTACCGCAAATGTTGCTGCACACTGCCTCTCGGTTAACATCTCCCATGAACAGGTAACCGAGAGCTGCAACCGCGCTGAGCGTCCATAGTACGGTCAGAGTAATGCCTACTCTCCTTTCTGTAACAATTTCCCTGTAACGAAGATGCAGGCTGATAGCGAGGAAGCGATCAAAACTGATCGCGGAAACGATGAAGAATGAAACGCCGGCAAGAAAAGTTCCTACAACAACCAAAAGCAATCTTGGTTTTTGCACTCAGAGTCATCCGAGAAGCAGAATCACTTCGGAGCATCTCAAATATCACGGAGATGTACAAGGGCTGTACGACTAAGCCAACACCTAGATCGGAGAAAGCCAAACCAAGCAGCAGTATTTGCGAAGGAGATAAGGCACAAGTTGTCTTTGTTAGGGCACAGATGATAATCGTATTGCCAAATATTGCAGAGAGAGCCAAATTCCGTTGATTATACAAAGCACGATGTACCAGCTATAAAAGTCGTTCGTGTCGGGATAGTACTTGGAAATATCGTTTACAAAACTCTTTTACTACCTTCATGGTGTTCTGTCGACGATGCCGCTGTAGACTGTAGAATATGTTAAGAAATAATCAGTGAAGTCTCGCCTTATGTACTTAATTTGAAGCCAAATTCGTAAACCACGAATAGCTGGTTATTAAAAATTTAAAAGAAACACCACTTCAACTTTTTTCCAACCAATTGCGGAAAAGTTGAAACAAAATTTCAATAAGTTAAAACAAAAGTTTATAGCTCCACAAAAACGAACTGCGTGAACGTGATATGTTTTCGAGTCAGTTTATTTATGCAAAATCGTGGGAACTGTCATATTTGCTCTCAGCCACTTGCGGATCGTTTATTCGAGAGGGACAACATTTGTCAGATAACTAGAAGCAAATGGTATCAATAATCTCAGTTCGCTAAAGGGTGTCACAAGTTACCAAAACGGTGACAAAGCGGCTAAAGACAATGAATCAGACAATCAGTTTCCCCGTTATCACCTCGTGCTCTTGAATTTGATGCTTGTATTAAACTAAACAATACCAGAATCAAAATCAAACTCACCTGATCCACAAGGTCTTTTAATTAACACTGCTTCACGATCGTATGATTTTGGTTAAATTAGTTACCGGACAACTGAAACCCTCTGTCAACACCACCGTCTTGGCAATGAACATGAAAAAAATTGTCATTAATTTTCATTCCAGACACCTATGCAATTCTTTTATCATAATTTTTTCCTCACAGTTTATCATGACATCCATTTTGTTTTTAATATAACTCAGAATAAATTGCAAGTTTTGGGATCTTTAACACCTTTGAAAGCTGGTTTCGAATACATTTCATTGAAACATTATGTGTGCTTACCTAATTCCTAAATCTTTTTTCGATATTCTTCGCGCGCTTAAAAATTCGCCGAGATTGGTAAAACGACTTCTTGATGAAAACGTAGAAAACGATTTAAGACTTGACCAACGATGTCTATATCTGATGAAAATTCCACTAATGAATAATAAATAATAATAAAAGACATCTCGATTGAATTAATTGAACAGATATTTGATATTTAGAAAATGAAAAGACATCTATGTTTGACTTTTAAGACAACTCTTAAAAAATGTATGTTAATGAAAATACTATTAATCGCATTTCGCTGAAATAAATTTTTGGGTGAGAATTCGTATAAAGCAGATTTCTCCAGCGCATCTAATTACCATCACAATTGTTTGGGATATCATTCATTACCCACACAAAGAAAACCGAATCAAACTTTTTGACGGTATTCAGCGAGAAATGTTAAGAAAAAGCAATTATGTGTTATTCAAGTTCCAAGCTAATTTGCTCATTCTAAAGAACTTACTTCGCATTGGTCCGGCGAGATATTGTAACATCTGCATGCGTGGGCTCAAATTACCAGAAAATTACACATTCAACTCAAAAAAAGGCGAAAACTTACTATGTCTATCATTTTCAGTCATTTTCTGTCCTTCTTTTATTTATTAGCAGGCTTTTGTAAATATGATTCTGAGGAAATCAAAGATACCATTTAAAAATCCGTACATCGTAATATGCGCAGAAAAATAAAGATGTGTTTTTTCAACAGTGCAAGAAACATTACAAAGCGATATTAGACATATTTAACCTCAGCTGGTTTTCCGGAAACATTATATTAAGTGAAACATATATAGGAAACTTACTTTTTTTAGTTAAGTGAAAACCAGTTACAAGTACGAGAGACTGAAAATTACCTGCTAATTTCAATAAGGCACATCAAAAATTGCCGCCATGTAAATTCATTGGATCGTTGCCATTGCAACGGGTGAAAAAATTAACCCCGTTGCCGTTTCTCCTCTTTCAATACGTTTTTCTACCCCCCCCCCCCAAAAAAAAACCGTATAAATACGGGAAAAATACTTAAGTATTGTGGAACATTAGCGCTAAGTATCGTTTCCGTTCCAAACTGCGAAATGGTATTTGAGAGCCTATATCACTTTCCCTGTAAGATATTGGACGTTTGGACCAAAATTAATACAACGATTACGTTGGATAAAGATCGATGAGAAGATTCAAATTGATCGCATACGGCCAGTTCGAACAATTTTTGACGCAGTCTCTTTTGACGGCACAATCAGTAACCCCTTAACAAAGCAAAGATTCTCTTTTCCATGTTGATCAGAAACTGATTTACCTGAAGTGTTAAAATAAGCTTGAGATCCTTTAGATAAGACATACGTGCTTGGCGTTGTGTTGTAGTCCTTACAGTATATAACTTCTAAAATGCCGTCGTGTAATTGAAGTGAAGGAAGTTGTGCTCTAACTGGAGCCGAAATCTTTTAGAGACCTGTCCTTCCGATAACCAACAATTGGGATACATTTGCGCAAGGTTATTGTGTTCATTTCAGCGAGTATGGCAAACCGACAATAGTGGTCATGGAGTTCTTAACTAAGGAGACAGTTAATCCTAAATCAGTAATATCAGATAAAATTTACAAATTTTTAGAATTGATTAAACTTAACAAAATTTGACAAATGGAAGCTGCATCAACAGCAGCATCAATAAATTGACTTTTAATTTCACAAAAAATCATTGTTTCCCCAACAACCCCGATAAACAAATAAGAAGATTGCGAAGAGCTGTTATAGATAGCAGAACCGATTTCGTAAACGTACGTTGGGTTCCTTCGACCGTTGCTTTGTAAGAGCTCGTTTGGATGCGAGTATGCAAAAGCGGATAACGCTATCCAATGGATAAATCGCTATCCAGCGAACAGCGTTCACAAAACGTACTATACCATCCAGCGGATAGCGATTTGACCAGCTGATAGCGTCTTACCCTTCGACAAAAACAATGAAACCTTTACGAAGCGTATATCAGATTTTCCAGTACCGAAATCCCTCATTCGTTATCAATCTCCTTATTCTAGTTCTTTCCGATAGCTAGGGAGACTGTTTTTGTAATTGAAGTGTTTTTTCAAGCTGTTTTAATGTCCAAAAGCGACAAGTCCCTTTTGCCGTTACGAAAAAAAGGAAATTTCTTCGCTGTTCGCATCGGAGCAGAACTATTGTTCGCCGATAGTGATAAAGGTTTCTACTAGACTATATCATATACATGCATATCATATCATTACATGCAAAAAAGAAAAAAACGCATTAAATTTAGGATCATTCAACATCTTGGATTTTCCTGGTGTGTGGCAATATCGGTCATATTTTTTTTTTGCTCTTTTTTTTTATTACCTTTTGGCTCACCGTACATATTTACTAAGTTGTGGGGTTTCTTGTGAAATTTTAGAGGAGTTGCGGTCGCCTAAATATCCTATTTTCAGACGACGAAATTGGAGGTTCCGCGGTTTCAAAATCCTGTTCAGAATTTAGCAGTATCAATCAGACTTAGCTTTAGTGGGGTTTTGCATTAACCGACAAAAGTCTGGCTGGCAGTCTTTTTAATCCGGAGTTTGGCTTGGTTATCACTTAGACTTTGCAAATAACCAATTGTCTGTTCCAGAAGCCAGGATTTTAAAGCTAGTTTTTTTTTTTTTAGTTTTAGTTAATTTTGTGGCCGTCTCTTTGAACAGCAAGGGATCCTGCAAGCATAGCCGTCGGCTCAATTTGATATTTATGGTTGTTAGCTACATTGTTAGTTCGATATCACGCTCATGTCTCCCCACAATTCCCCCACTCCAAAAACACGGGTGAAATTGTAACGCCATGATAAAGCTATGCAAATTTGCTTTACCATAGCTGGACATTGGCGCTAAGTCACGTTTCCGTCCCAAACAAACTTGTCAGTTGAAAGATAATTTCTTTTTATCAAAAAATAATGGTTTGATGATGCGAATTGGCCAAAGTAAATTGTTCTACAGCTAACCTTAGGAGTGTTTTCCCTTCCTTGGAGCATATCAGAGTCTTAGAGTCTTAACCCTTTAACTCCCAGAAGTGATTGACATGTAACTTCTCCTTATAATATCCATACATTATCCTGCAAACAGGTGGTGAGAATATTCAAACTCATCAGGTACAAGATATCACCTTGATTGAACACCAAATTCTCGTAATGAATTTATAAGGAATGTGTAGCAGCTAGAGGGAGAATTAACAATCAGATCTTGAGAGTTAAAGGATTAATAGGATTAACCGTTAGCCATAAAACGTCCAAAAAAAAAATTCAGCCGTAAGACATAAAAAATTGACAAATTTAACCGTGAGTCGTAAAAACTGTGAAGCGTAAAAAAATTCTCTTTTTATCGTAACGGAAATTAATTAATGATTATATATGTAGCCGTAAAATGGCCAAATTTTAAACGTTAGCCGCCAGAGCCAGCACCTAGTTGAGACCTTCTCGTAATTGAAAGAGAATTTGGTAAATTAGCCACCGGAGAGAGATTTTAAAGCTGACAGTTGGAGCATTGGCCTTCGTTTTAGGGAATTCTCTATTCTATGTAGGCTGGAAAACTGACTTTAATGTTCTGAGACAGCAAGCTTCAGATCCTTCAGTTGGGAATCTTAGATGTGTCTAAATAGAGGGTCTCAATTGGGTGATGGCTTTTACGGCTAACGATTAAAATTTTGGCCAAAATACGGCTAACGGTTAACACCTTTCCATTGTTTCCACCAGACATATTTTTACGGTTAACTCTTTTTACGGCTAACGGTTAAAATTTGTCAATTTTTACGTCTAACAGCTAAATTTTTTGGCCGTTTTACGCCAAACGGTTAACCCCACTGAGACCCTCTAAATAACATTCAAATCATCTGGGCTTGTCATTATTAAATGCAACGAAACTTGCACTAAGCATTTGCCTAATTAAGCTACGATTTTTTATTTCGAATATTTGATAAGGACAAGTTGTTGCCACTAAGTTTCCGTGCCAATAATATATTTACGAACTCTAGTATCATTTGCAATTGGTGTCAAAACCAAGGTAAACTCCTGAGAAATGTAATCAAAATTTAATTTTTCTGTCATGGTCGTCTTCGACAAAAAAGAAGAAAATAATTTTGGCCGCAAACTGAGGGCTGAGGTCGCTTTGTCGTGTAAATCCATTGAAAACGTATAACCAACACCGTAAAACCATAGGAGACCTGGATATTGATGAGATGTGACGAGATTCATTAGTATATTTTGTACATTAGCTGAAATGTTGTTGTCTACAGCAATCGTTTCTCCCATACTTTTAAACCTATAAATAAATCTCGTGTGGACGTTTTCTGTCTAACCCCATGGAAACATTCAGAAAAGTTAATCTGCAACTACTTGACTGAGAATCGGAAGGCTTTTTGTTTGAAAACTTTCTTAAAAGACCGGAACGGAAATCGCATCCACAAAAAGGCTCATTTAGAAAGAGGGAGAGACAGAGGAGGAGACAGAGACTGAGAAAAAAAAGTTTCAAAACAAGATTCGTGTCTCAGTATTGGTTAAACTTAATGAGTCAGATTGAGAGCTTCTCGTATTCAAAGAATGTATTCTGATTTAAGTGAATTGAATTTTCATATGAGGATATCGATCGCATTAATTTGGTTCAGATTTATTGATTTGATGATACTTTGATATTCTTCCCAGATCCGTGCTCTTTCGATTTCGGCTAACTTCCTCATCATAATGAACCCATTTGAGCAAGAACAAAAGAAAAGATCTCAATGAATAGCTAAAAGAAATAACATCTCATTATAATAGTCATAAACAGAGATTTTCGTGTGAATAAATTCTCCCCCACATCTGCGATCTACGTCAACGGAAACAATTCTCTGCAAAAGAGTTTAAGTTTTCATCAAAGGAAAAATCAATTTCGCATGACTTGAAGAGCGACGAGTTCTTGAGCCGTACGTTACAAGGTACACGTCCACAGCCGTTTAATAAGGTTCATCAACATGAATGGAAGTTTCTCTGAAGATTCGCTCCTTAATTCCTCCCGACCCGTGTTCCCATGTCCAGGTGCTGCTCAGATTCATGTATCAAAAGGAGAGGTATCAATTTCCCTTTACCTTGCGTTCATTGTCGGAGCCATTTCGTGTCCAGGTACAATTCTTTTGAACATTTTAGTGATCGTAACAGTATTGAAGACGAGAGAGTTACGGACAAACTCAAACATTCTGCTAACTAGTTTGGCCGCCACTGATTTACTAGTAGGCTTAGGTCCTGCACCGCTAGCCATCGTTACAGACGCTTTGCATCATCGAAGAACTGTATCGTTTCAAGTGACTTGTACGATGCGCAAGATTTACCTCTTTGCAATGCTCGCTACGTTCATCGCTTCATATAATCACTTGATTTTAATGGCCTGGGAGAGGTATGTTGCGGTAGTTAGATGTTTGGAGTACAAGTTTATAGTTACAAAAGGACGCATTAAGAGAGATGTGGTAATTGCTTGGATTACAGCCATCACAGCAACAGCCTTCTACATCGTATTCGACGCCGCTGGTGTTCAGTTGGAGGTCATTTTGGTAACGGACATCATCATATGCGTTCTTTGGTTAATTGGTTTTTTATTGGTGGTGTATTTTTATTTCATGGTTTATAAACAAATAAGAAAACAGCACCGAAGTCAATTCCGCCGAGTAGACGCTCTTATCAAAGCAAGGATCGAAAGTAGACTCGCCTTTACGGCTTTTCTCTTAACATTTGTCGTGTTTGCCTCGTTAGTTCCTTTAATCGTTTCACTCTTTGCAAACTTGTCACTCATAGTGAAGCAAACTTGGCGATGGTCACAAATTTTCATCCAGGTGAACTCTCTAGTGAATCCTGCCCTCTATTTTTATAGGAACAGACGATGCAGGAAGGCTGCAATTAAATTGCTGAAATTTGAAAAACCTCAGAAAACTCAGCCAGTACGCCAGACTAAGCTTCTTGCGAAAAGGCACCGGTACTCCATCGTGTTTCTGGATATCAAAGATTTTGTCGACACCGAAATAGCTAAACGGTCCCCTGCGCGCGCTCAGTCTTGGGCGGCAGAAGCATTTGAACGCTGGATCTCCGTGCGTGGAGAACAAGATAAGGCAGTCGAGGATAGAAGAATATCATGTCCGACTTTAATAAACCATGGAAACTTGTTTGAAGTGACTCGACCTGTTACCAGAACTATCATTGTTCAGATTGAATGTGCACGCGAAAAGAAACCATCAAAGAGGAGGACGAATTTATCGAATGACAGATACAATGCTAAAACATGCAATCACCGCGGGATGCCGAGATCAGTGTCTTTGAATGAAAATGCACTAATCGTTTTGAAAAGTGGCCGTCCAAAACTAGCCGAAGTTAAGCATCATAGACGCAAATCAGCGCCATTGGTTTTAAGAACTGAAAGCAATATTTTGAGAAAAGAAGGATTGCAACATTGAAAAAGTTGTCGATCGATGGGCATGAGCGCTGAACATGACAACGTAGTGAGTGGTATTTGTGACCAGAAAGGAAGACCTCAGCGGACGCCAACTAAATTCCCGAATTGTTTAAATTTTGTGAATGTTCTTAAGAGAAAAGTTTAGAAGCTGCAAACATTTGAATGGTCTAATTGCTATAGATGAAATGATTTAATTAAACTGATTAAAACAGATTGACCATTTCAAATGGTCTTATAAATATAATGACACACCCTGATACCAGGTTCTAACTAGATGAGATATTTCAACCGCTCAAAACGGTCTTATTAGACTTGAGGTCCAACCACTTAAAACGGTCCGATATAATCCAAATGGTCTAACTAGCATTTGTGTTCTAACCTGTAAAAATGGTTTCACTAGCTAAATTTGTCCAACCTTTAGAAACGATCCAACCAATCAAAATTGTTCACTCTGTTTTTGAAATGGTCTAACCAGATAAAAAGTTAAACCTATTCAACTGGTCTACATTATACCTATATAATTAATCTTCGGAATAAACAGTTTTCATTTGAGGTCCTAAAGGTCTTCCTTAATCGGGATGGAAATGAAAGGTTTTCCTTAAAATTTGTGCCTTGCACCGATATCTACGGTCATTTTCACCTGCCCACACAGATCAATGATCTCCTCCGCAGATCATGGATACAATGGATAGATACAATGGATGGATACTTTAGAGACCTAGTACTGGGTTGGCCAATCCCAGCGTCCATTCTGACCTCAGTATTAACAAATTCGCGTATTTACCTTTTGGGCTTTGGATTTCACGTGTAGTGTCACGTGACTTTTGATGTAACCAAACCCGAAAGTTCGGACATTGAGTCGAACTTGCCCAAAAATACCTGATCAGATACATCACTGTACGCAGAAGTAGTTCGATTATTCCATGCCACAACGCGTCCTGTAACATTCTTCGCATCTGCTTCAACGGCAGCGAAATGACAACTTGCTTGACACACGATCAAATTAATGATAAAAGAAAGATGCCAATTTTGAGAGAAGAAATGTTTCTTATTTGGAAGTGGGTACTTATTTAAGAAAAATTTCCAAAGTCGAAATTTGGACACATGTGCTGCGAGCTCGACTCAATGTCCGAACTTTCGGGGTTTGTTTACATCAAAAGTCAGGTGACACTACACGTAAAAACTAATGCCCAAAAGGTGAATTGGGTTAAAATGACCTTCCTGTTTTAAAATAGCCTAAACAATAAGAATTTATAGTCATGTTATGGATCCGTTGAAATGGGCGAACTCGACAAAATGATCCAACCGGTTGAAATAGTCTAATAGATAAAATGGTCCAATTAGCTTAACTGACTGAAAATGGTCCAACCTGCTAAAATGATGCAACCGTATAAAATGGTCCATGAAGATAAAATGGCCTAACCGGTCAATAAGGCCTGAAAAGGTTAAAATGGTCCAGCTAGATAAAATAGTCCAACTGTTCAATATGATCCAACTATGATAAAATGATCCAGCTACTCTAAATGTTCTAACCAGCTGAAGTGGTTCAAATAGTTTAACTATGTAAAATGGTATAACTGGAAACGTAAGCATAGTTTAAAGTAACGCTCGCAAAATCCTGAGTTATGTACACACCAATAAAATTCAAAAATATTTTCCATTCCGCATGAACTGGAAGGCGAGCTTGTAAAGCGGTCCGCAATGAATTGTGGACCGGTCTCGCAATTCAGTTTTGATAGAAAAAAGCCCTAAAAGTTAAGCACCAAAACGCAAGAAAAGCTCAAAAGAATTTACAAGAACAACGAAAATTTGCCAAGAAATTGCAAATGTCGAACTCAACGGGACAAAAGTGGTGAGTGAACAACCATTATCTGTCGCTTAGGAATCAGTGGGGCGCGGAGGATTTGGGGATGAATCACGTGGTTTTCGGGATGAATCGGTCGTCTCTAACAGAGTATAAAAGGGAAGGAAATAAAATTGACCGCCAATAGAGGGGAACCCTAAGAATACTACTGGGCCTCGGGGCGAACAAATAAATATCAGATGACCAGTCCCCAATGTAGTGGTGGCATCGTCTCATTATCCGTTGACGCCTCTCAGCCTTTCCATTAAGACTTTTGGAGGGCTCTGAGGGTTGGGTAATAGTCTTTTGTATGAAATAAGGTACTTTTCGTGAAATGAAATACTTCATGTCTGCGTTTCTCGCATTTTGTTAGACCCCATTAAACGCAAAAGGACATGTTGCACTATGCAAGGGTAATCGTACCCGATTTTCAAATCGGCTATGCGCTCGGCGTTCGTTATTCTCCTCCAGAGCCGTTCTCAAACTCATCAACACTCCTGCTCAACGAACGTTCATTGAGAAGGAGCGTTGCGTGACGAGTCTGAGAACGGCTGCGATGGAGACTAGGTGTTCGACCAATTACTCTCTAAAACTCCACTTCTCTTAGAGCTGCTAACTTTGTTCACTTTTCTGTTATTTCTGCTTCACTTTGTTCATATATGGATGTGGAGTTTTTTCTTTATGCCTCAAAGAAGTATCCAACTTCCAAAGTGCCTATGGGCTCAATTTAACCATTTAAAAAAGACAAACAGGATAAGTGTAAACATTTATAATACCATGTGAACGAATCAGATATCGTGCCCTAACGTATGAAAATTTCCCTTACTACATTAAAAATCCCTGTTAAAACTCGTTTGCAAACCGTCAAAACAAAACTGTATAAATTATTTTGAAACATTAACCGAGTTTCCTCTTATGCAATATTTGCATGATAAATTAAAATTATAAGTCTTATCTGGTACATGCAAAGCTAAACATGGCACTCACATTTACGTAAAACTTGCGGAAAGACAAGTGATTCAACGTGTCTTAACAATTTCGATTTCCTAAAAGTAATCAAAATGCGTCAAAATTCAAAGATTCGCTAAATGTTAACGTTATCCTGCTTAATGAAACGTGATTTTCCAAACAATAATTATAACTACAATAACTACAGTTAAATACATGCAGATTGATTTCCTTGAGGAAAAAATGACCTCGCTATTTTATCTAGCTACAACACTTTTAAATCAGATAGTGTGTATGTTGGCTACAACATGTGCTTGTCATGATTATGCAAGGTACACTAAACAGTTTTCATATGTTCATTGAAAGTGATGAATTTTTCAATTGCTCAACATGATTCATTAATTATTTGACCAATTTAAGAAAACTCCCAAAACGTCTCTCCAAATTATTATGCAGTTAGCCTTCATATTTGTTTTTACCACGTACTGGATGTGTGGTTTAACTCTTTCGAACGATGCAATTCTCTTTGCTCTCCTTACAAGTTCTGCAGAGTTATTTGGCATTTCTTTTCAAGTCGCGCGGTCTCAGCGGCTTTCTATCTTTAACTGTGCTTGCAACCAGATTCTGGGACTTTGTCTTCTTTAAGAAGCGTTTGCTGCTGTCATCTAACAGGCAACTTGACGCCGTCGACCGCGCAATTGTGCGACGCCGTGCAATCGAGGTCTTCGTTTTCTTTGGCGGCGTTATTTCGATGTTGTAAGCGAGGCTTTCTCTTCGCGAGGAACCTTCGTCTGGAGCTGCTTCATTAGGAAGATTTTCGTTTGAGCGGGACCGAAGAGATCCAAGTGCCGACTGCATGGCCGTGGCGATACGCTGGGATCGTGGTTGTTTAGCTGGAGTAATGCTGGGGGCAGACTTAGATTTTGCTATACTCGGTCTTTCGCTGTTCTTTGGTTTAAACAGATTAGACGCACCTTCCACCGATTTTCTTTTGCGTGTGTTGAATGATTTGGCCAGTGACGCGTCCAAAGACATTCTTCCCGTTTTAAGCACATCTTCTTGCACAGAGAAGTCAGGGTTCATTTGAGTTTCTACCGGGTAAGATGTCTGTAGATGCGGCAGGCACGACGCATTCCGACGCTGCAGCTCGGCCAGTCGGTTCCAGTCATACTCCACTTCAGCATCTTCCATTTCTGGTCCAAGCTCATCTCCCAGGATGAAGTATGCAGCACTGTTTGTAGTGCGTTTTTCAGGCGGGGTGTTACCTCGCATGTAAATAGCACTCTGCCGGCGGCTGGCGCGAGTCTGAACTCCAGCCCTCAAGCTTGAACTTGAGGCCGAGTGCAGAGTGTTGAGAGATTTGTTTAACTGGTTACAAGCATTGCTCGGGAGTGTAGGCGCTTGCATGCTTCCCTTAACAGAGCTTGCAAAATCCGCTAGCTTCAATGGTGGGCCTTCGTCAGAATCAGTGGAGCTATCCTCTTCGAAAAACTGTTGTCGAGCGTACATTTGCGCTCTTTCCCCTTCAGTGGCCTTCCTTCGGAGCGACTCTATAATACTTTCGGACTCAGCAGAAGTTTGTCTAAGTTCTCGTATTTGTTTATCGGCATGAGCCAACTGTGCCTCCATAGAGTGTACCTCTGTGCCAAGCCGTCTGTTGATAAGAGTTTCCTCCTCGACTTTCTGCTCCAGTTGATTTTTCTCAGCTTGTAATTCCAGCATGTGATCTTTCAGCTCTGCAAACGCCTTCTCTGTCTCCTTCATTCCTTTAGAAGTACGCTTAAGCTCCTCTATCTTCGTCAGTAGTATCTTCTCTTTGCTTTCCCACTTAACTTCAGAATTTTTCACCACGTTAACTGCGTCCTCTTTCGACGCCAGCGTTTCCTTCAACAACAAGTCAAGTTCTTCAACTTGTTTATCCTTTTCGCCAAATTTAGCTTCCAACTCAGCTATGCGCACTATCAAGCCATCTCTTGTCTCTTTTTCCTCTTCGATAATCTTGTCGATTTGTTCTTTCCCTTTCTTTTCCAACTCACTGTAATCCTTTTGCAATTTTTCGAGTGCTTCATACTCCTGTTGTCTCTTTGTTTCTAATTCGTTGTAATCCTTCCTCAAGCTTTCAACCTCCTCTTGCACAGCGTTCGTCTCAGTTTGTTTGGCTTCTTCTAATTGACGTATCTCGTTCCTTGTTCGATCTTTCTCGGTGTCTGCTTCTTTCCTTAGCAAATCAACACTTGCTTCCAGCTCCTCTACTCTAATAACATAACTCTCGCATTTGCCTCTCAGCTCAACACATTTCTTGCGCTCCAATTCCAATTCTTCCTTGGTCGTCTCGAAACCACTGACTTCCAATTCTAGCTCAGCAACGATGCTTTTAGATTTCAGAAGCTGATTCTCCAAATGACCGTTGTCTTCTCTGGCTTTCCTCACTTCTTCGTCCAGCGTTTCTACTTCTACTCGCGCTTTCTTTCGAACTTCGATCAATTCGTCTGAATGCCTCTTAGAGTTTTCAAACATTTCGCTTCGCGTATTCATCACTTCCTCTGACAGTTGATCAAATTTCTTTTTCCAAGCTGTGCGCTCTGCGTCGCAAGCCTCCTGGATTTTTGCGGCGTTTCTTTCAGCTTCATCCAACATGGATTTCTGTTTGTTAGCGAAGGCCTCCTTCACCTCCTCGTACTCCTCCTCGAGTTGGTTAGTTTTCGTACGGAACTCAGAGGCAACCGCGGCTTTTTCTTGCGCCATACTAACGATCTTGGAATCTTTTGAAGAAAGGAAATATATTGATTAGAAATGTTCGCAGAAAGAGCGAAAGGCTGTTTAGAAAAACACCTGAGTCGGGCAGCACTATCGGTAAGAGCCGACCAAAACAACCAAGTAGAGTGTTATCGCTAGCCAGTTACATTTTCCTCATTACTTAAGATAAATAACGCTGTTTTTGAAATACCATCGAACAGATTCGTACAGCTGCAGTTTCCAACATTAAGATGGAATTTAAAGCAGAAATTATCAAGAAAAGGTTGCTCGAAGTATCATAGAAGTGGCTATATTGATAGGGGCTCGTTCTAACCCTAAGCAATCTCCTAATTACAGGGTAAACGATAACTTCCATCATAGAGAACAAACACACAGCAGGGTTCTAAATAAACATTGTTACTGTTTCCTATTTCTTTCCGTTCGAGAATCGCAAAATAAACTCACCCAATTCGCTTTTTAAGGCCGCTAGCATCTTCTCGTAAGTTTCTCTAACTTGATCCCTTTCTTTTTCCAAAGCTTGAATCTTCTGTAATCTATTCTCCAGTTCTTCCTCCAATCGCTGCCGCTGTTTGGTGAGTTCGTCTACCTCTTCTTTCATTAAACTCATTTCTGTGTCATATTTTAACTGGTTGTCATGTGCACGGGCATTGCTGGTTTGAAGACTGCCTTCCAAACCTGCTTTCAAATTCGCCAAGGCTTGTACTTCAATAGTCGTCTCTTGCAGCCGCTTTTCTCTGATATCAAGTTCTTTAGCAAGTTCTGCTTTTAGCAAGTGTTCTCTCGACAGAGCTGACTTCAGTTCTTCTACCTCTCGGAAACAATGTTCCTGTATATTCTTGAGTTGTTCGTCCATTTGTTCTCTAACAGAAAGAATGAGATAGAGAACTTATAATGTCTCCTAACATCAAAGTTAGAGAAAGAAGAGAAACAAAGACTTTTAGAATTGCATGTGGTAAAACCAAAGACAGAACAATCAAAAATGGCATGCAAAGCATACCAAACTGTCCGATGCGTGGAAAATTGCCACTGATGACCAACGATTACTCTTTCATTTGATTTGGACCTGACCAGTCGAAAAGCTGGCGCAAATTAGGGACCAACCAAGGTACAAAAGAAACCAGAAAACAGACCTCGAATGACTCTAAAAGTCGATCGTAACAAAGAAAGAATAGGCAATCGATGATAACTCTAAACTGTAGTAGTTCCACGACTAACCAGCTCTAATGCACGACCGACACTAATGAAGCGTGGGTAAAGGCTAGTAATAAATCGGCTCTTGCATATTTCCTTGGTTGATCAATATCAATGCGTAAAATTAGAAAATATCATCAAAAGACTGTTGATAATTACGTTTAACAGAAAGTGTAATAACTAGTCAAAGACTAAACGTATTTACTACCAGGGTTGACCTAGCCTGCGTAAGTGATGCTTTTTCGGCCATTTGATGAAGATAAAGTCGGCGGATACGAGAAGTTACGAGAACAACAACAATTGCAACAACGTGCTTTGCTCTGGCGCCTTAGCCTCTCAAAGCTCTAAAGTGCACCAAAAGGCCGCCAAATAAGCAGGCTAGGATATAACCGTGCATGATCATAGACAATACGATTGTTACTGTAGCTGCTTCCAACTGAAAAGAATAAGCGCGAGTTATTTTCGTAATAGACTGATCAATCAGCTTGCCGTTTTCACTTTTCCTTCGACTAAATAAGGTCAAATCAAATCTTTATGTGAGTGCAGTATGCCTAGGCGGACCTCAAGCCTTCCATACTGAGTTCACCCAAATACTTGAGCATTACCTTTTATGAACTTCGACCGCCAGCTGATCTTCGAGTTCTTGGATCCTGCTTCTGGCGGTTACGTACTCTTCCTTTAAACGCAAAAATAGGTGAAATAAATAAATAACAAATTATCTCCTTTTCCTCGCCACTCCAAGCTTCTCGGTACAAGACAATACTGCCTAATTTCTTCCCTTTTCTTATCGACGACTTCCTCCACTTGACTAAAAAATTGTTGGCTTTATGTTATATCCAGCTGCTCTCATAGCGAGAAATTCTGACAGCATGGTAGTTTACGCGCGAATTGTGCGCACCACTGGCGTTCGAAACCCTCGGCTACTCTTGACAAGGCCGGAATACTATTTATTTTTTTTTTAACATAACTGAGAATTATACCTTGTAAGAGGTCTGCATTTTCTTGGTGTCCTCCAAAGTCTCCTTTAAAGCCAGGTATTCTTCTTGGTTAACTGCTGTAGACAGACGCGACTCCAAGCGATTTTTCTCCAGTTCTAGTTCAATTACTCTGCTGTCGATGTTGACAGCTGCCAATGGGGCATGTCGTCTTGGTGATTCGTCTTGGAAAGAAACAACAAACAGCGGTCTAGCAATAGCCATTTTGTTAACTTCGTGATGAGAATAAACAAAATTGAGGCTATTCAAAATAGTTAAGAGCTATCGTTTGTCTCACGACAAGGAAACTGACATAAAATCTGAAAGAAAGAACAAACCGTGGTCTAGCGATAGCCATTTTGTTAATTTCGTGAAAAGAATAAACAAAATTGAGGTTGCTCAAAATAGTCAAGTTCTATCGTTTTCTCATGACAAGGAAACCAACATATAATCTGCGATTACGCATTGTAATTAAAACAACGATCTCTTGTAACCGGGAAAAGGGGTTATGAAGCCTGACCTGAAACTTACGGAGAAGCTCAATCACAGAACTTCTGTGACCCGAACAAGAGCGGGAAGTTCAAGTAGGAGTGCTCCCTAGCATTTACTCACGATCTATCACATTAAGCGTTAAGTTGAAAATACTGGAACGATGACAATAATAATGATGATGTTAAAAAGAAACAATAAAACAATAATAGTGATACTGACGAAAATAGTAATAATAATTGTAACAATAAGTTTGGGTTAAAGAGCCTATTTATTACTTCAACATGAACCGAGCAGTTTCATGTAAAGACCGCAGAGATAACTGACTACATCCCGAATGCGCATATCGTTATATAATCATTAGTGGCGCGCTCATTGTGATTGTTCAATTGCACGCGCCTATGTGCGCCACTTCTATATAGCCAGGTAATTTATGCCGGTATACCTCTAACAGTATTTCGTGACAATAATAATGATAATAATGATAATAACTTACAGCAAACAGTAATAATAACAAGAATGATGGTTTCCGTGTGTTTTCATAAATGTATTTAAATCTTCTACAAGGGTACTGGACAAACTTTATAAACTGAGTGATCAGTTTGGGTAGTTCTGATTAAAAATGATATCCCCCTGCTCAACGGTGCTGTCTGACCGGCCATAATTAAGGACGTATTCTCAAAGCACGGAGATCAAAAGAAAAATCGTGTTTAAGTCCATGAAAAAACAACAGGAGGGTAGAAAAGCGAAAAAGAAAGATTTGGTACGGTAGAAATGAAGCTTGAGGTGATTGTGAATATTGAGAAATGACTTTTAAACATGCACAAGGGATGATATTGTTTGCATGATTTTCAGTTTAGTGATGATGGTTACCTTCACTCCCCCTCAGCTCTTCATCATCAAGCGCCTTTGACCTCTGCCTCTCCATCCTAATTTCAGCAGATTTTGATGCAGCACTAAACGCCTATGTTAGAGAATACAAATGGCTTCCATGATTATCTTTTGATTACAGAACAGAGAACTCTTTTTTTTTTTCCTGCCTTTGCAACGTGGGTCTCGTTCCCATGGCCCAGTAACTCGGTCAAATTCAAATTCAATTTATTTCCTACATCGGACTTCTTATTGGTTGTTAAAACAACCATTAGTAACGAATAGATCAATTGAGCAACGAGATTCCGTGCTATTTACATGAAATTAATAACCTGAGGTCAATTCGACTCATGTGAAGAACGACGTATGAAATGGTTCTCAACGAATCTTTGCGCGGCAAAGAGAAAGACGAGGTTGAGACGACTAAAACTAGAATTACATGTACCACAGGGAAGAGAGAACATAACTGGAAAGTCTTAATGGCAGCTCGTCCAGTGACGACTCTCTCTTATCTGCTTCCTCTTCATTCAAAGTTGTAAATTATTATATTTTTTTATCTCCTCTTTTTGGTTCAGTTCTCAATCTCAAATCTCCTCCCAATCAAACAGACTTGCTTCGCAAAACAACGCGGTAAAAGCTTCAATTTTTATTTCTGATTCTACCTATGGCAACACTTTTGTCGATTGCCTCTGGTTTATGACTTAGGGTTGGAGGAAGATCTATTTCCTTGACAAATGAGAGAAAATGAAATTAATTCACATCGTGTAACGGCGTGGATCTTACCTCCTCCAAATCTTTCTGAAGCGTTGCAATCATCTGTTCTTTCCTGTTCAATGTGGCCTCCAGTTCGCCTGTTCTAAACTCCATGTGATGAATCTTATTCTTGTAGCGGTCAACAATGGATTTTAAACGATCCGTTTCTTCTCTCTAACGGTAAATGTCGTGTTGTTTAGTTAGCGAGCGTGTAGAATCTCATTCAGTCGATATTATGAAACAAAATCGTTGAAACTGAGACTCGAGCAGGCCGTGCGTGAAAGGAAACGTCTGTAATAGAGTGAATATGCCCACGACTGTCTTTTCCTACATGTGTGTAAGACAAGCAAAACACGCCCCCATCTGAAAATGACTTGCATCGCAAGACTTTCATCCCACTGGACACAAAGTTAAACATCTTTGGAATATGACCACGAGGAATACAACCAAACATTCCCCCATTTTGGCTCAGGTTAACTCGATCAAGTGACGTACATATATAAACCAATTGAGCGAGAATTAATTACCGCATTTGAAGGATTATCTTGAGCGATAATAAGAAACGTAAAGCAGTCACTTTGCAAGATATTTAGCTAGATTAGGTAGAGAAAAACCAAAGCGTCAATTGTAGGAGTTTCAAAAAAAGCAGGTTACCGTCGGCCACCGCCTGTTTAGGGTGCGAACTAGCTCTAGTGTCTGGGATTCGCCTTACGGCACGGCCACCTATTACAATATCGGCATCCGCGCATTGAAAAAGTTACATTGAAACCCAAGCAACTGAAGGAAAACTAAGTGAAAAAGAGACTTTTTGACACGGATTTAAAAATTTGAAATTTCCCAATTTAGGCGAAAATTTTCAGTTTGCTCAAACATTATAAATACACTTGAAGAAAACGAAAGCAAACGCAGCAATCACCTCTGTTATTTTACAGCATTAAAAAAAAAAAAAAAGCCTCACCTCTTTTTCAAATTGTTCCTTCTCTTGAATGAAAGTGGTAACTCTCTGCTCAAGATCTCCACACTGTTGCTTGAATGTCTGCAGTTCCACCACCTTCTGCTTCAACCTAAAGACAAGAAATGCGCATTGATTTATGGCTACCTGACAATGGTCGTGTTCCCCCTTCGTTTCTGATTCGAAAAAAGCGAAAACAAAGTAAGCGTTGGTCATCTTCGCTGCGAGACAAACTTCTCATAACACAAGATTCACTTCACCCTGCTTGCTTGGGGAAAAAGAGACCTAAAATTATTTGCTGTTAAGGTCCACAGATCACACAAGAGAGACTTCTACTATTCGTTGCTATCGTTACCTGGCATTCTCTTTATTAGCCTTTTCGTATTCATCTTTAAAGTGCCTCATAAGTTCCAATTCATCAGCTGACGATAGTAGTTTTGTGACCTCTTTGCGCAATTTTAAGATTGTGGCATCTAAAAACGGAGAAAAGGCGCGTTAAAGCCAAAAAAAACTTCGCAGGTCTTTAAACCCTTACTTCGGACATTTTACCGGCTTCCGAGCAACTTGGCCTTGTGCTGTTGTTTAGTGAAAGACTTGACCAGCTTCATATACTGCTGACTAGCATGCCTTCTCTTCCAGAAAAAAAAGTGTGCGCAGTGTAATTCTTTAAAAATGTCAGTTTTAGATGTTTTCTCTGCTCTGTTTTACCTCTTGCATCAATCTCCTTGTTCTTTTCTGTAACTTCAGCCTCTAAGTCGCTTTGCAAATGAGCCTGTGAGTCTAAAGAGGCTTGTAGCTTGGTAACTTTCTGTTGCAACTTGTTCAGCATTAACTGCCAAAGACGAAGGAAGTAATTTTATTGTTTTCAGAAACTTTATTTTACCTATTAGATGGGTTTAGTGTTAGATAGGTTCAGCAGAACGTTATCGGAAACGGGCAAACGACAAAAGTTCGACTTTTTCCCGGTGTCCACGGTCGGTATTACTCTAAAGCGAAGTTTTTCTTCTAATTAAGAAAACTAATTTCTCTTCAGGTTATTTTCCTGCAGGATTCTAGCCGGTCATCATGTTGTCCCTTGGCAAGACACTAAACTGTAACTGTGCCTCCCTCTGCCCAGGAGTACATGCAAAGATAGGTTCCGGCGAACTGTCAAAGGAACGTAATGAGATGTTGGGAGGGAAGGGGGATAAACTTCAATAGACTGACAACCCATCCAGGGGGAGAAGGAAAACTGCCAGTCCCATAATGCTACAAAAACTGGGATCAGCTTCGGCTGCATGGACCACTTGGCTCCGAGTAGACTATACTCCTTAAGCTTACCCAGTTACATATTAAGGGAAAAGTTTCTTTGTTTTTTTTGCTTTCTTTTTCTCTAAATGTCAAGCATAGACACTGTGTCCTCTTCACTTGAATGTGACACTGGAGAGAAACTACATGTATTCAACACAGATTTTACTCTTCAGAAAACTGGGGTCTGAGCAGTAAAATCTTTAAAACACATAGACATACAAAGATAATGGCCTCTACATGATTGTATATTGTTCCCTGCCCAATGGGGAGTGCCTGTACTTGCAGGCGATGCTGCAAACAATCTTTTTCAAAACCCATTAGTTACTTAGTATCAAAACAGAATCATTATAAAGTTATGGAATAAAGAAAACTGACCTGATTTTGTTTGCTGCGTAACTGTGGAGACCCCACAAGAGATTTTAAGGGGGAATTGGTGAAAAAAGCCTCCACTGGTGACTGGACAGTTAAAGGTGATGGCATGTGATCAGAATCAAGGTCTAATTTTTGGCCTTCTACTAAATTCACTGCAAAAAAAAGAAGTGAGATGAAATGGTTGGCAAGTAAGTTATCTAGAAGTGGTACTTTCTCCACCAAGTATCACAGCACCAATTCAAAAATTTCCATCTATTCTATACTTTGTAAGTTATCTTGAAATACTCTTAGCCCTTGTTAGGCTCTGCTGTAAAAACAAAGACAAAAACAAAACCATTAACAAAGAAGAAATGTTTTCTGAATCAAAGTTTGAACAACTCTGCCTATCAAAAATTCCTGGATCTGCCTCTACCTATTTGGCAATTGTTCACCCAAGTGGGATGGCTAGCAGAGGACATTTACATGTACAGAGCCACAAAGCAGTAAGGTAAATATCCACTACTACGTAGCCATCTAAACTGAAGTGAATACAACTTGTAGTTGTTTTAGTTTATTCTAAAACAGTGAGACATTAAAGCACAAAAAGGTGATTTAAATTTATTTCATCTGGCAAGAAATTTCAATTATTTTGGGCAAAAATCCTTAGAGTGAGTAGCCAATCAGAGAATGCCTTTGACACTACCAACTGTTTTAGTATAATACTATTAGTGTAATTGCTTCATTGATCATAAAGATGCATACACTCTGATTGGTCCAGGACTGCGTCATATCTCACTATAATCACCTTGTGTGAGGTGATTATATTGATACGAGTAATCAAGAGAATTGTAACAAAAGATATGCAAAATGTTTCCTTCTTTACAGAATGGTTTCAACAACAGAATGAATTTACAACAGAATTCAAAAGCACTTGTTTGAGCAATCAAACTGAAACATTATTTTATTCACCTTAGGCTCAGCAAATATTGTTAAATAATACTTTAACTTCATCTTGGGATTATTAAACAATATTTGCTTTGCCCTCTTGTTGAATAATTTTTAATATCACACATATGTCCATCAATTGACCAATATGTTCACCATGGCTATCTCATGTAGTACAAAAGATACACTTCATCTAAGAAACACATTATTTTAGCTGCACACATTCTTTTTACTCTCTGTTATTTCAATCCCTGTAAAGCTACATTCATTTACAACTCACCTTGTTTGCTTAAAATGTTAGCAAAGGATTCAGCTGTGAGACAACCTTGTTCCATGTCAGTAAACACAGATTCAATCAGGAATTTAAAACTGAACTGATCTTCAACATCCATTTTGGTAATCTGATCCACAAATACAGCTACATTATCACACTGTGTTGCTCCACAAAGTAACAGTGTAATAACCTGTAGAAGAAGAAAACCATGAGGGTATAAATTTTTGTGACCTTTGACCTTGCAAGTACACATGCTGTTTGAAACAACTTCTAGTGATCCACAAGGTCTTAACCCTTTCACTCCCAAGATCTGATTGTTAATTCTCCCCTCTAACTGGCACACAATTCCTTGTAAATAAGTTATGAGAATTTGGTGTTAGATCAAGGTAACAACTTCTTCCTGATAAGTTTGAGTATTCTCATTGCCTGGTGGCTGGATAATGTACGGATATTATAGGGGGAAGTTGCAAGTTAATCACTTCTGGGAGTTAAAGGGTAAAATGTCTCACAGCTCATGCCAAGCCTGGTAAATATTGGGTGGAAAGAAGTTCAAAAAATTTTTAAGGCAGAAAAAATTATAAAGTTGACAGCTACCGGAAGTTTGATCCTCACTCTAACATTGTTATTTTCAGAGAAAATAGGTGGTCATTTGTGCTGACATACAGTAGACAGCAAATTCCACTGGTTAACAACTCTTATTGAAACCCCTGGGTGGACACAAACAATTTAGCAGTTCAATCATAGGTGAGACATTTTTTTTCATTTGCCAAACTTGTTTATCAAGCAAACATATAATTTCACATACTCATCTAAGAAGATCATCTAAGAATGAAAAATAATAAGAGTAAAAAAAGGGAATCAAGCAACCTTTGCTATTTCTAGTTCATTTCTGTTCCTGAGATAATCTTCATTTATAACAGAGTAAAAGTCCTGGCGGTGAAATCCTGAAAGGAAGAGAGTTAAACACAGTTTACAGAGGGGACCTACAGAAATTTTTTTCATGTGCTTACTAAATAATGTTCATTTATTTCATATGAATGGGCAAAAATGTGCTAAATTATCTCATTATATTTATCATTAATTTCTCAGGGACCCACTGAGAAGAAGCCCATGTCACATTTCAGCCATGAAGCCTGACCCCCCTATGACTATGCCCCTGGTGCTGAAGTGAGAATGACAGTCTATGCACAAGTTAGTAACTATGCGTAATCAAAAATTTGCTGCCATCAAAAATTTGTAAAATATGGTCATCACTGCTTTCTGCTCATGGTCATTCTCTCCACAAGCCTTAATATATTTTCCAAATATTAACAGTCTTCAAAAGCAACCCAAGTTAAATCTCAGCTCATTACTACACTCTACCACCCATTAATTTTTTACAACTTTCAACTGTTTCAACATTTACATATACATAGCCTCTTGCAATATTGTTTGGGAAAAGAGGAATTTTTGAGTAACTTTCTGATTATGAATTACAAGGTTTCTGTTCATCATGTTGATTGAAGGGTTGTGGACCACCGAGTGAGGGGAGGGTGCAAACTACATGTACCTTTCCCCACCCATTGCAGATAGTAGCTTTAAAAAAAATTTGTTAATACATAATACAGGTCACAAGTTTCAGGTCTGCTTATACAGCAGAACCCTGCTTTGTTGCAAACTCAGTAATTTGGTCACCTAAAAATTACAGCCACTTTTTATGTCCTGGCAAAACAGGAATACACCTTCTTATAAAAAAAACCCTCATTAACATTCTAAAATCCTAAATAGTAGAGTCCTTCAAAACTTCACCCCTTTAATACAGCCACTAGCACTTAAAATAAAATGCCTGTGACATGTCATTGTCATTGTTCTCTGTCATTTCCTAATCAAAGAGTGATTTTACTTTGCAGTCAAGTAAGAAACCCTCCTTCTTTCTTTATTAAAATGTTAAAGGAAAGTAAATCTTGACCTTAACATTCTCTTGGGCAAACTGCAAAGTGATAAAAAATAAAATTTGACCCTATCCCAGTGATACAGCCTCCTGTATGGCAATTTGTTTTGGCCCATTGGTGACAGTATTAATAGGGTGCCTTAACATAATTGCCAGTTGTATATTTGATTTAAACTTAATCAAATTATGACTCTTACATACCCTTTAGGTAGGAGATAATCAGTGACAATACTTGCTCAAGTTGGAATTCATCACTGCCACCTGGAAGATCTTTGACTGTTTCCTTGTCACTAACAGTTACAATATGGATGACAGGGATATTTAAGTGGTGTTCAGAAGTATTGAAAAGAGTAACAAACACAAAATTTTGAAAGCAAAGAATTGGGTGGCGTTTAAAATAGAAGAAGAAATAAAACATAAAAAAATTAATATAGGCAACATAATAATGCCTTGTTGTGAGGAAAGACTGGTAACCAAACCGTGTCGTTTGGGAATGCAGAAAAATGTGAATAGCTACGTGTACGTGTGGTACAAAACAAATTTCAGACTCAGGTTTCCGTCACTTATAATTACAGCGCACATAAATCAAAACTATGTACCGATGAGTAATGTGAAGGATAAACAAATGTATCGAATGAGTTTCATTTGTCGAAGCCAATTCATGGATTTGGGGGAGATAGAGGAAGCAACATGAAAAATACAAGATCAAATTGCCTCCCAACGAACGTACATGTACATGCATGTAGCTTCACCGACTCTCGCCGATCCTCGTCTTTTATAGCTGGTGGATGCAATGGTAAATAGAGAGAAGATTTTTTTTTATACTTAGTACTTACATTAGATGTATAATCTTGAGCAACAGGTTTTTACTTCCCGGATCCGTAATGTTCTCGATTTTCTCTTCTTCGCGTGAAGCATTTGCATTGATCTGTAAATTATCAAACAAAGACGGGAATGAAACAAGAATAATTTGCGTTAATTTTGCTGTAAATGGTAAAAATTTCTTTATATTTCAGTCAGTTCTGCAAATGGGAAGAGATCAAGAGAAATGTATGCAGACGAATGTACAACTCGAATGAAGTTTTAATTTGGCTACGAGCACTTTTAGTAAATTGGAAATGCGAAAAATAACGGATTACTCACCCAGTTCAACAAAAACTTGGAGCTGGCCTCATTCATTTTGGAACTCCCAAGGAGCTTACTCCGCAGAATACGTTAAAATAGTCCAAACAGAAGCAAGATCGAGAAAACGCACAAATCGAACCGCAAAATAGAATGTAAACTGCTTAGAAGATTTGGCGGTTGATTTTGAAATTGACACGATTAATCCCACAAAGCTTAGCGCGGTGTGAATGTGTGTGTATGTGCGGCTGAGAAACCAAGCCTGCTACGATTAAATTTCCTGTGAGAAGATTTTGCAAGATCCGTCGTATGTGAAGTATCGTGCCTCGAACTATTTTCAGGTTTTGAAGACATTTGGTTCCCTGAAACTAGCTTAACTCTTCGTTAAACAGTCTGTACTAGCCTTCCAGGAATGGGGTGCTGTTTCAGTGGCGAGGAAAGAACTGATGGCTCTGTAAGTGAGGTTTTCATGTTTCTTTTTCGTATAGGATCAATTTGTCATGTGACTGTCAGTCTTTTTCGGGGCCTGAGAATCGAATATTATTTTTTTCGCCTTCTTTGTAGATTTCTTTATATCTTTTCTACAGGTATATGTATTGTGCCTGTGTGATTATTCGTGTAGTTTGGAACCTCTGTTGTCTGTCGTCTGATTATCGTAACGTACATTGTAATAATGCAATGATCAAAAGATCCTAATAAACTTTAGCCGAAACTTAACTGAGCTGATCTGTATTTTCTAATCATAGTGAGGTGATTATGATAGAAAACACTGTTAGAAAAAAATTCAATAGTTTACGTCATTGGGTCAACAATCACTCAGTGATTACAATATTATACTCTTTATAAGTGATCTGATCAGGTCTGCCTCTTCGAATTAGGTAATTAAAATAGCAGCGTATAAATCTTACTAGGCTAAAATGTACCTGATTGTAAAGTTATTCAAGAGATTGACTTATCTACAAAATTGATGTGTATTTTCTGCAGAGGCAAGCAACTGAGAGAGATCCATTACTAGGAGGAACATCAACACCAATTACCAATGGACAGAGACCAGTGTGAGTTGATTATTTCGCATTTGCTGTTATTTTGTATGATGCCATTTAGCTGCTTAGGCCAGGGAGGAAAGATAGGAGGTCTTGTGACCATCTAAGTATTGTCTCATTGCAATATTTCAAGGTTAGAGAACCTCCAAAAGCACAGTGTTTTTATTTAATTGGCATACCTTTTAGCTCAAAGTACAGTCAACTCTCGCCCTGCAGACACCTTGCTATTACAGACACCCTGCCATTGTGGACAAGAGCCAACCCCCTTCCCACTCCTCAGCAAAATGCATAAGGAACTGACTGAAATAAACTCCTGTTATTTCAGTTTCTCGCTATCACAAAAAGGAAGACACTTTTATGCCCTCCAGCACAGTATTTCATTTGTATTTTCTTTCTCTGTTCTGGACACTTGAGAAACTTGTCCAAAACCTGACTCACACATTATAAAGCAACATTAAAATAACAAAAGAAATCATTTTTTAAAATGGGTGCAAACAGGAGAATTTCCTGCTTGCAGCAGCCAGATCTTTTTCCAGTTTATAAGGCGACATTTAAAAATATATGTTCGCTTAGTTACTTATTATTTCATATGTTTAGAGACAAAACAATTGTTTTTCTCTCGTACCCCACTATTACGGACTCTCAATCTCCTCTCTGAGGGAGTCCAAAATAATGGGAGTTGACTGTTTAAGGTTTTACCTTTGCTGTCACCCTCAATCTCTCTGAAGAATATTTCTATCCAGTTCAGCACGGGAATGAGCTACACTTGTAATTAGCCTATGTGTAGCCGTACCCTCCCGTCCAAGATGAAACAAAGGCCAGGGAATGTCTACGCAAACCTGGCACTAATTGAGTTCAGTTGACCGGTTTTCTTCTTGAGAAGAGAGATGATCAATCACTGGCACTGCTTGATATATTAAAGAATTCTCTATAGCCAGTTGGTAACAAAACAGAAACATTGTTACCTTTGAAAAACATATCTATGGCTTTCTGCTGTTCTTCTTGAAATGTCTCTGGCCCAAAAGTCATGCTAACTTGCCTTAAAACCTCATCGTAGATGGCTGTTGTCTGAGAAGTTGTCTATGAAAGCATTTTTTTCACCATCTTGTTTGCAGTGTTCTCCTTTTCATGTGGTAACCAGTAACATTTACCGTCTTTAGTACCTCTTATTACTGTTTAAAATTGCTTAGAATTCTTGAAATTCAACAGGTAAAAGGAATGCTTTTCTGGTTTGAAAATTTATTTTACCTGTCATGCTTAAAATAAGGGAGAACACTGTGTTTGCTAACTAGTGTCAAAATAAATTACCAACTTTAGCCAATCAGAATTGAATCAAAGTGCTCTGTGAGCAAACTCGTGAATTGACAGGTGACTAACATGATTTTTTGGATTATGTTTAATGTTATCTGGTTTAGGGAATTTGTAGTTGATTGTCATATTTAGAGTATGAGCAGTAGTTCAGTGTTCACTAATGTAGCAAAGAAACAAAGTAACATTGGGATAAGAAGGCATTACAATTGAAATGATCATGCTATTACATTTGACAAGGGTGGATGATGGCATGTGTTTTAAACTTATATCATTTTTGTTTCTGGTTCAAAAGAAAAGGTTGGAAGTAAATATAGGTGAAAAGTGAAATTTACTGTCTATCGTTGTAAATATTGGAAAATCACGTCAATACTGTCTTAATGACAACATTAATGATTCCCTCTTTATCAAATGAGACAAACAGGAATGAGTTTTGAGTGCTATAACTAAGCCCAGACTGCCACTGTCATTTTGGATTTTAATTTTATGAAAAATGAAGGTTGTTCTCATTTCAGTGTGAATCCTCGCACACCTGCCAGTCACTGGCACTGCTTATTGAAACTAAAACGAAAAAAAAAATCCTTTTAAGATTATCATTGGCTTCTTTTTCACCCCACCATTATTCTTAGCAATAAAGGTTGCCATTTTGTTTGTTTATTACTTGCCAAAAACTACCAAATGCACTCAAAAGCCTAAAATCAAAAAAAAGTTTTCAGGAATCGATCGAGCGAGCAAGCAAGTGCTATTCTCTACAACATATTTACAACTCGCTCTTGTGCATGCACACAATTCACAAGTTAAAAAAGAATTGGCAAAAGGGGTTAACCAATAAACAGTCATTATATTTTTCTTTTTTCGCAAAAGAGGGACATCATGGAACACAATAAGTGTTAGGTTTGCATAGACATTTCCTTGCCTCCATTTCACCTGGGGGGTGAAGGGTATGGCTACATTTGTTATATGAGCCTAGAAATTTGGGTCTTTATCAAGAGGAGACTTTGTTGTTCACTTTCACACTAATTTTTATGAATTTAAAATATCTTGTCGTCTTTTTTTTTTCCGGAATTGCTGAATGAGCAGAGTTCCAAAACACAATCACAAAACTTCTCTGGTGGGAACTTATTAAAAGACATGTGAAACCCAAACAAAAAAATAAAACATGTCCACCCATTCAAGTAAATTTATGTTACTTTATTTGTTGTATGGTGAAATTTACTTGTAACCTAAACTCTATGTACACTGAACTTAACCCAGTTTATCTGGCTTGCATCTTAATACAACAGGCATGGAACATTACAGATTCAATGATATATTAAGTAACTTAATTGTTTTAAGAATGCTTGCAATTGAGAGGACCAGTTAGCACTTATACTAGTTAACAATAAACAACTGAAACATTCATGTTATTCTTAGTCTGTGACTTGGTTTCATTTTCAGTGATGATGTACTCAACCATAGTTCTGGCCCAATATCCAAGACAGATGAACAATCATTATTAAGCAGAATACTTCATCAAACTGCACAGTATGTAATTTTTCTTGTTATAATCATCTGTCATCAAACTGAATGAGTATGAATCTTGTGTTTGCACATTGGAGGGTTGTACATGGCTATAAGAGCTGGGAACTGGTTTACTTGCCTGGCTAGTTGTTGTAAAGGATTTTGTTGGTCACTCAATCAGCCTTGAAGCCAAGACTATGTCAAAAGGATAATTTAACCATTCAAAATTTTGCTTATTACCGTAATTTCCGGTCGATTACCCGCGGGTAATCTGTTGATTTTGCATTAAATCCGCGCCACTGCGGGTAATAGGGAGGTGCGGGTTATGTGACAATTTTAAATTCTTCTGGAAGTTGAATTGAAAAAATTTCTCACCTACCTGCGTTTCCACCTCTCAAATGAATTTTATTGTATCAAAAGTGCCACAAAGCGGCATGAAAACATGATGCCAACTCGAGTTTATTTCATGCATAATTAGTTGCGTGACAAACAAATTTTTATTGGCACGCGTGAAAACAAAACCTTGATGGTGACAAAAATAATCCAAGGATATCCGGCGCATCAGTAACAAATTTCCAGTTTTCACTAGCTTGAGCTAAAGAGAATTTTCCCGTTTTAAGGGACTTGTTAGGCCCAGTAGAACAGGAGATATCGATTTTTTTGAGAAATTGCCGACAGTAATTTTAAATCCCAAATGCATCACCAGAATGTTGAAAATAATAGGTGCGAAACTTAACTAATTTCGCGCTGAAAAAGTATTTTAACGACAAATGAACAATGGATATTGCTCATTACGCTCCTACATGCTATAAAAAGGTAACTGACTGAATAAGAATTATAAACCTCGATTATTCGCGATAAGTGTATCCACGAGTCACCAATTAAGTTAAAATGCCTGCTGTGAAACGCCACAGTTTTACGTTTGATTATAAGCTTAGAGTAATAACTCTTGCCGATGAAATCAGTAATAGAGCAGCAGCAATAATCAATCAATAAAGTATAAGCTAATATTGACACAGAATTGTGCACATGTCTGAATCGAAAGACTGAAATGTATCGCCTTAATGTCACGTTTTCGCCACCGAAAAAGTTGAATATATCCACCAGTGCGGGTAATCCGTTGACTTTTTTTTTCGCCGTATGCAATAATCGGCCGGTGTGGGTAATCGGCCGTGCGGGTAATCGACCGGAAATTACGGTATATCAGCCATTAAGCCAAGACTCTCTGAGGAAGATTAATGAGTACAAATTGATAAATTCTATGAATGTAAAGCTTTCTGTACAAACTCCATCTTATATTTAACCACTGTATCATCCTGTTTCAAAGTTGGTGAAAACCAGAAACTTGATTTCAGTTCTCCATGGGTTACCATTAATATTGTCACAAGACACGCGTTACCTGACTGTACAGCTTAACCCTTTCACTCCCAAGATCTCTTTACTAATTCTCTCTACTTTCTGCCATAGAATTTGTTATGATGTTAGTTTGGAGAATTTGGTTTTCACCCAATAATCCTGAAAAAAAAATTTTTTGTGATTCTCCTCACTTATCTGCTTGATATTGTATTGATATTTTAAGGAGATATTCTCTCATAATCACTCATGGGAGTCTAAGGGTTAGATGTGACATAAAATTGTTTGAAATTTTCACAGTCAAGGATGAAATGAAGAAAAGTTTTGAACTTGAATGGTATGAGTCTTGCCTCCTCTTGCTTTGAATGGAAACAGAGCCTGTACAACTTAAGGATTTGAACTTCTACATTTTGAATTTTTTTTTTGTCAGGTGATCCTCAGAACATAATCATGTGACACATGCAAACTAATAACATTACTTATGTTGCAGCAAAGTCATAGATGTCTCCTCAACGGAACCTCACAGTATAGAAAGAACGGAATACATGGAAAGATCCAGACAGTACATGTAAGTGTATTGACACTGAAAACACAACAGCATCATTGGATATTCTGATGATGAAGGGGCCGAAACAATTTTGGTGTGTTGAAATACATGGATCAGTTCATATAAATATGACTGAATTTCATAATGCTTAATGTACAAAATACTTCTAGATGATCTTAAAATTTTCTCAATTGAATTAAGTGTACAGCATGATAATACCTGCAATTGCGAAAAATGTAAAGGAAACTCTGCCTAGTGCTCAGTCACTGGGCTATAATAAGATGATTCTTTTGTTGTTTTTTGTAAATTGGCTTCTGTAAAGAGTTTCTCAAGCTGACATTCAAGCATTAGTGCTTCCCTCTGCAGTTATTTTAACACTTAGGTTATATTGATAGAATTATGCACCCAAACTTAGCCCTTTAACCCCTAAGAGTGACTAGTATCTTATTTCTCGTTTCAGTATCACCACTAGTAAATCACACACTGATATCATGAAAATAAAGGAAATGATCACCAATTAAAGAAACTAACTCTTGATCGTTTGACTAATTCTCCTTATCAGCATCTTAGTAAATGTTCAGAGAACAGTGTGGAGAATATGAATACTGATGTAAGGGTGTAAAGGGTTAATATTGATCTTTCACTAAGAAAACTCTAGTTGGCCAAGAAAATTATCTTGCAGGGTGAAATGTGAACTCCGTAGAATGAGTAAATAACAATTACATTTGATAAGAGCTAATTATGCAAAAGCCCTAGTGACATTAGCACATTGGATTTAGTCTGAGTCTCCATGACCATCTGACCATGCAGCCACAGTTCTTGTTAACCTTTCACAAATGTTATTGGGCTTCCAGGTCAAAATTATCTGCTGTTAATGGTTCAGCACTACATAACAGTTCCAATCTTCCTGGTGGAGTGAAGGCACCTTCGTCAGTGTTAGCTAGTGAACCAATACCACAAGGAGATGTAGCATTTGTAAGTGTTTGATTACTGTTGAAGAATCCAATGGCCAAATCACGTTTTTGTGTCCCAAACTAATTGAAACCATCCTGTCATTACAAAAAACTCTCCATGGCATAGTGCTAGCATGTTACAAATCCAGGAATCAGCTGGTAAGATTAAGTCTGCTTGTGGGAACAGTTCTGGGAAAAAAAAAAAGGGATTGTCAAAATTATAAGGAACATTAAGAAATGGACACCAGAACTGTATTTGTTTACCCACTTAAATACTTCTCCCTCCTGAAAAATTCAAGTTGTTTAAAACATACATGTATACATGTACTATCTTTGAAAGGAGGTAGAATGGAACTGCAACAACCTATTTTTCTCTTGAAGAATGGTTTTAAAATCTAAAGAGCAAAAACACAGGTTTTAATGAAAGGGGGTTACTAACAGTCTACCGCCACTTGTAAGACTTCTCACCACTGTCTTAGTACAAAGCAGGCTGCATTTCTCTTTACAACCACCTACATTTGTATTACACTATCAGCAGCCACATGTGTAAAAATTTACTGTAACCCCAATGTTTTTTTATCCAAATCTTACATTGAGATTTTGAGAACTTTCACAGTCATGTTTTGGTATCAGTTCTTCTCTAAAGCAGGGAGTTCTTATTCTCAGTGGTAGTGTTACCATTTTTGTTTCTCATTGGAATCTGTGAAATGAAACAAAACATGAAAAAAACAATGTTGCTTTATTTCAGGCAATCCAAGCAGCCAAAGGAGCAGATGCATCATTGTCTGGGTTCCATGTTGAACATAGAGATGCCCTTGTGGTACAGTTTGAATCATCTTAGGAATTTCTGATGTTGTAGAGAATGAAATATTTATTGAAATTGAACCTTCCATTATTGAGCCTACCAGTAATTACAAGTAATTTCCAGAGCAACTTACATAAAAAGATAAGTAAAAACAGTAAAAGGAGCAGGGAACAACTTTGGTTGAGCCTCCACAGCCTCCTGCCTCTCAGCTGCACCTCTTGCCACTCCCATAGGGGCAATGAAAACTAGTCCCATGGAATTTTTGCTGAACAGTAATAGATTTGAAACTGATAGGAGTAGGTGCTGGACTAAAACAAAAATTTGTCAATTAGTAAACAAGATTTTGCATTCAAAGTGACCATAATTTTGGATATTTAATTCAGAGAGTAATTCTTAATTGATTGTCAAAATACCTGTAGGCAGGGTATGGGTTGGTTTTGCTTTACTCTACTCTGCTTTTTGGTACAGGAAACTTGCATTGCTTTTTCAACTGAGCATATTCAATATTTAATGGAAAAATATCTTGCTTACACTGAATTTTCCTGCACTTTAAATTTGTTAAACTTTTTGCTCTGATTCCTCAAAGCAATCTTGTTCTTTTTTAATTTGATTACATGTACTTGATCTTCATTGTACATCACCAACCTGAAAGGCATTCTGCTCTTATTTTATGGGATAAAATTTTGAACATGGTAAGGAAACCTTTTGGAACTTTTCATGTGGTAAAAATATGACTCATGAAAAGTTCAAATTGCAAAGCAGGTTGGGAAGGAGGTGGGGTGAGCAAGGGAGAGAAGTGGAGGGGAGGGGAAAGGGGAGTGTGTCTCGCAGCCCAAAAAAGATGGAAAAGATGTAAACTTTAAGCCTCAGTGTGTTATGGAAATATATTTTATGAGTATTTCACTGAAAATTACTTCATAGGATTAAGCATGTCACACCTGGGAATTGATATGCCGTGTTCAGTAATGAGTGATGCTACGTTGTTTTCTTGGTAAATGTTTACAGGTATTTCTTAATTAAACTCAAAGCAAAAATAGCAAAGAAAAAAAGATTTAAGCTGTCAAAGATAGTTTAGAGAGGTATTCCGATTTTCAAAAACATCAAACAATTTCCTGCTTGTAAAAGCATTCTTTTTTTTATCCATCAACTCTCAGAGGTAAAGTAACTTCCATGTGGCTTCTAAGAATTTTAATAAAAAAATCCTTCAAATTGGTGATCAAAGTAAGCAGATTTACAAACAAAGTGTTATCCTTAGAGAACATCATATGGTCCTATCTTATTTACAAGGACATGTGTGGCAGCGGGGAGGGGAAAGTCATCAATCTCATTTTATGATTTTAAGGGTTATTGCAGAGCTTGCCTGGATGTCAGGGACCAGAGGATTTTGGTTGTATTGCTGTAAAATTTACTTGATCCCCCTCCTCTCTCAGGTGATAAATAACGACTGGTCTTAGAAGGGGTGGGGGGTACTTGTGCAAATCTACTAGAGTTGGTTTGCCATCTTTCTCATCTGTTCACCTTGGAATCATAACATGTCATTTCCTGTACCCATTTCAAACCTGGTTACTAAAATCCATACGGTGCTACTTATAGTCAGACCATAATCTTAAACTATACCCTTTTGGGGCACCACTCACCCCTTTCCCTACCTCCCTTTCCCACCCCTCCCTTTCTTCCTCTTACACCCCCCCCCCCCCCTTCATACTCATGTTATCTGAGTGCAATAGGATACTTTTTGATTTACCCTGATACTATATAAAATATGCTGGAATCAGCTTGCATAATCAATCTCAAAAAGTCATCGCACCAGAAATAGAAAAGAAAAGGAAAAAAGAATGAGGAAACAAAGCCACTGACTATACCTATAAGGGCAGCTAAAGCTGGGAGCCCTGCGGAAGTGCATAGGGCCCTGTCCTGTATCAGTTAGAGTGGCTTCGTTTTTTGTTTTGTTTTTTTTACATGAAAACGTTAATATGAATAAGGTTGTAAACCAATCTCTGCAGCGGCGCATTTTTACATAGTGGGATCCTTGTGTAGGATTATCATTTAAACTTTGAAAACTGTAGAGTTAGGTGTAACTTATACTGTTCATAGATTATTTTGATTAAAAAAATCACACATGGAACGATGCGTGTACGTTTTTTTTCCTTCCTATTTTTGGTTTGTTTATTTGTTTTATTTTTTTTTGTCATTGTCTCGTCCTTGTTGTTTTCCTTGTTGTTTTTTTTCCTCTTAAGAGGCGGAATATTATTAGGGTACAACTCAACTGGTCAAATTAATGAAAAGATTCCTTGTAGGTGCCTAATTCTGACGCAAGTAAATTGTAGCAAGAAAGAGAGAGGAGATATAAAATGAAAAGCACAATAACCGTGTTACTCTGAGAGGTGATTAGCATGTAACTTCTCGCTATAATAATATCCCTACATCATCCAGCAAACAGATAATGAGAATACTCAAACTTAACAGGTAGAAGTTGTTATCCTGATCGAACACCAAATTCTAATATCTTAATTACGAGGAAATGTCTCGCAGCTAGAGGGAAAAATTAACTGTCAGATCATGCGGCTGGAAACACGTGCTCTGTTAGTTGTCTTTTCAGTTGGGAGGCGGGGCAACGTTGCATGCACGAACTTCAAGTTCCATGACTAATTAGCTCTGTTGATATGAGATCAAATTCGTGTGGCAAAAGAACGGAATTTTGCGCAAGGACTGATTGAGTACAAAAAGGAAGAGGTGTCGGTTTATTGGAATGCACTCGTTTGAAATTTTAAAAAGCTCCTCTGTGGTTTTGAAACGGCATAGACGCGATAAGAGGCTCGTTTTTCAATGGTGCAGTTGCGTTTGCAAGTGAGGTTTGGAATTGTGAACTACCTCGAAAGTTGAAAAACATCCAGCAGTCAAAGAAGAGGACGCACTCGGCAACTAAAGAAGCTACCACAAAAATGGAAACTTCTTTGAGAAACGACCAGAAAACTCCGAAAAATGCGACCGGAACAAAGCACAACTTTTCGTCGTCGGGCAGAACAAGTCCAGCACAGGAACAACCTAAAGTTTCAACACTAGATGGCAGTGATGCTTCGCCTCAAAAGAGCCCAAGCTCGGCTAACAAGATAAAGAGTTTCTTTCAGGATTTACAGCGCGAGTCCCGCCACGCTCTGACGAACAAGAAAGCCAAAATAATCCAGTTGTGGGAAGGAAGAAGATGGCGGCGAATGAGCTTGGAAGAGGTTGAGCCTTTTGCTGAAATGGAGGAAAAAGAATTATCATGCTACGGAGAGACTGAGCGTTTGGGATGCAACGCTGGTACAGATGACAATTCTTATACGACCGGAGGACATGTCGACGGCATCATGGTCGAAAATCGCTGCTAAAGGTGACAATTTGTAACTCGCTTGAGAGTTACCTATCTAAAAGAAAATCTTAATTTAAATGCTATTGATATAAGTTATTCATCAATTCTTGTGTTTCAAGAATGATTCTTCGGCTCATTAGAATGTAATCAATTTTGAGGAAGAAGATTCGAAATTTAAGACTAAAGGTTAAACGCCCATCTCTCCCAATGTTTGTGTCGAATACTAGTAATCACTTCACACTGTAATAAAATCATTGTTAATTAGTAAGTTCTGGAGTGTGGATTTGTTTTATTGTTAGTATCTTTGAGATGATATAGAAATAGGATATAGTTCGTGACATGAATTTGTTTATCTCATCAATGAATCGATTTGATTTAAGCGCAAGTTGTTCCTTCAGTTTAAAATTCGTACGCTTTGCGGACCTTCTTTGTGCTCGTTTTAGTCCAACTCCAGGATGATCCTGAGGAATAATTATTTTAGGACTCATTATTTCACATCCTAACTCATGTTTTGACGCTCCATCAACTGAACGACGTTTGAAGTCTTACAAGGTATGTCCATTGCATTTTAGCCTCTCCTTTTTCTTGAGTTTGACCAATAGGGATCTTCCAGTTATATTATTCCATCGTTAAGTTCCACAAGAAACAAACCTCCTACAAAAAAAAAAAAGACTTCCTGAAATACAGACGAACATACACTAACAGCAAACTCCCTATGTCGGCCATTTTATTTCCCTGTGTTTTAAGGGAGACATGTACAACGCCCAAACGGCTAACTCGCCGAACTCCGGATCAAAAAGTCTGAATGAATACATTTCTGGACACATCTTTCTTCTTGGCTACGAATGCCCGGTTTAAAGCTTATGCGAAAACTTTGTATGATAATATGACCTCACAGATTTATGCGTAGCCATTTTCTGGTTCGGGTAACAGCAGAAGTTGAATCGTGGAAAAACAAGGCTGAAAAAGAACAGTCCCACCCCCAAATTTGATCCCAAATTTGGTAGGAGTGGTTAATAAGTAGCCTGTAAAGATCCTAAAAATTGAAAAAACGGGGACTGATTCGACCCTTGTTCGGGTTATTGTGCTGAATTATTGTGCAAGAGGCTTTTGTATTAAGGTGCCACTCCTTAACACAGAATATGTATTAGAGAACTGTTGTTGAAACTTGGCGAATGCTGAATAAGGGAGAAGAGAGCTACATATATTCATCCCATAAGTGGAGGAGTGTTAATACACCTCGTTACGTAATGCTAAGCTCTGATAGCAAAGTGAGTCAGCCTTGGAAAACTTTTCTTGGGGGTGGGAATAGTATGGCAAAATGAGATCAGCCCTCTAAACGAAAAATACCCACACAATATAAGTATTCCTATCAGAGTCAGTTTGATTGATTACTGTAAACCTTAAAATAAATTAATCTCAACGGTATAACTAATGTAAATATCACAAGGAGGTCTAATGGAGGGGGGGAAGGGAAAGATTCAAAACGTGCGCGCCTACACGCTAATACAAGGGCCTCCTCGCACGCTTCCTAGGAATACTTTTCATTCTCCTTTGAAAATTTATCCTTTTGATTATTTGTGACAAAACTCTTCAGGGAGAAGTTAATTAGATTAAGTTGCCATGAGAGCAGCTAAAAAAATAGGCCCTGAATTCTTGTGTAAGACAATTTCAATCATCCACACACAATCCGGGTACTATAACTGTTTAGTCACAGGAAGAACACGAGCCTGCTGGATACAAGTAAAGGCAACCTACTATATGTGGACCTCTTCAAATGAGACCTCTCGACCGAAAAGTAGTCTTCTTCTGTTGTTGTTGTTGTTGTTGTTGTTTCTTTTTGAAACGCCGATGTGGAACAACTTTTCACTCCCCCCCCCCCCTTCCAAGATAACACTCTTTAAGTCCTTTAACTATAATTTCACACCAAATCAAAGAACACTATAATTTTTACTCTGAAAGATAATCGAATATAACCAATAAATGGAGACAAACGCCAAAAAAAAGGCATCAACTAAAACAAAACAAAACTAAAACAAAGCTGTCTTTAAAATATTTACAAGTCCAATTTCTATTCTTTATTTCTTCTTTTTTTTTTTTGAGCCCGTGAGGAATATTTCATTGGCTGTGAAGAAAAAAAGGTCCTAACTTACTACAAAAAAAAGAAACAATGATCACGCTGAAAGAATCACATCAGAATAATTGCTGCGCAATATTCAGATTCTACTGCAAAACATGGATTACACAATTTGTATAATCGTAAACCAACAACTTATTATCTTCAAAAGCAGCGATGCAAAAGGGAGATATATTTCCTTCATTAAACGAATGAATATATTTTCCATCTAAAGAAAATACATGAAAACTTCTGTTATCGTCACACACGATCAGATTGTTAAACGCGTCAATGGTCAAGCTTTTTCTAAGCGATCCAACAACAGACTCCTCCTTGCTAATATCATACAGATAAAGTCCTTCGTTGTTGAACACTGTAACATATTCATACAAGACAAAAAACCTGTTCTCATGATAAACAGCAGAATTCGGGTAATCAAGACCGTGTGGTCCTTTGAAGGACTGTACTAATCCTGTTCCGTCAGGGGAGAGGACCTTGACCGACTTGTCGCCCGAGTCACACAAGATCATGTGACCATCATCTCTGACAGATACGGACCTAGGACTTATCAAATGCTGACTGATGACTTTAATGAAGTCGCCATGTTCAGTGAACAAGAACATCTTACTCGGTTCAAAATATCCTTCATGAATGACAATGACTTCATCAGATGTTGTAAATTCCACCGAAACAGGATGCTTAATTCTCTCAGAATCAAGTCCCTTGTTTCCTATTGTTCTCAGATATTTACATTCACGATCAAACAACTTAACACTACGATCAAAATATTCTGCTAGGGCAATCTTTCCTGTTCTTTCATTCACTGCAATGCTGCCTGGTCCTATCAACTGTTTCGGTCCTCTAAACGAATGAATAGCTTTGTATTGATGACCAGTCGCCTGAACTCTCCAAGGACTACCACTTAGCGGTTGGCCATTAACCTCAACAGAAATGTCACGTAAGCCACCACTCTTTGGCTTGTAACGCACTACGTAGCTTCCATTCTTACAGTCATCAATTTTCGTTTCCTCCTCTTCTCCTTTTTGAGAGCGGACTATTACAGTCAGTTGGTCTTGTTCATTATACCACTGACTTCCCTTTGAATCTCGCGTGGTGACTGTAAAGTTAGTTTCATTTTTTGTTGGTGCTTCGATTAAACCTCTTCCTTCTGCCGATGACTGTGAAGGATCCGTGTTAGTCTCGAATACTTGACCCGGAACCAAGCCTCTAACAGTATTCATAGCTTCCAAATTTACACAATAGACGACATGTTGAGGTCTACATACCTCAATATCCTGTGTGGTTAAAAGTTCCTCGCATCGTCCAAGCACAGCATGTCCTGCTTGCAGAATTTCAGAACCGATGCTTCGTTGTACGATACCTTCGCCATATTCGATAGAGCTCTTAAGCTGAGCAGCGAGTAACTGAACATTTCCTATTTTTGCTGCGTAACTCCTTTGTTGCGTGACTCTAATTTTCGCCATCTTAGTTTTTACAGCCGTTTCATGTTCCTTCGCAATTCGAATAAGTTCTTGCACAGTTTTCGTAACCTTCTCTTCAGCGGTGCAGATTTCTTCTTCGCTTTTTTTCATTAGTTCAGTTTGCTCCGATATCTTGGACTGCACGGTAACAAGTTTTTCCTTAACTCTGGCAAAAACTTGCGTCATTTGCATCTTTTGTTCTTCGGCAGCCTCCTGTAAGTCTACTAAAGAATGTCGACTATGACTCACTATACTGCACTTGTGGCAAATACAAACGCTACAGTCTTGACAATAATAATCAAGCGGTTCATTCTCGTGATATTTCTTTGCACACATGGCGGGTCTGTGCATCAACTCCTCCACATCTTGCGCTTGCAAATTTTCGATCAAAACATTGCGATGACCTCTTGTGGCCTTCAGGCGCTGATGAGCGTCAAAACAATCCTTGCAAAGAAAGTTCTGGCAAACAAAGCAGTAGCAAGTTGCCGTGTTGTTTTCTTCACAACTGCTGCATCTCTGAGACTCGTGGCTGCCATCTCTCAGAGCGAGGAGATCCACCAATCGGTTGAGATGAAAAGATGTGGGAAGGCTACCAAACGTGTCTCCCTCAGGGATCTGAAAGCAAGCCTGACAGACTGGACATTTGATCGTCGCTTCAAACTTTCTTTTTGCATATCCTGCGTGTTTGTCGATACACCACAGGCAGAACGAGTGTAGACATGGCAATGTCTTGGGATCTTTGACTGTTTCTAGACACAGTGGACACTCGGCTTCCTTCTTGAGACTTGTAAAGAGCTGTTGAACATCCATGTCTAACTGAATAAGTTGAGAGCTGGAAGCAGTTGACACGTCACGTCGCTAATCATATATAAAACAAGACCTAGGGGAGGGATGAGTCACCTAATGAGCCCTCACCCTCTCCACCCTATTCAGATTTGCAACAGTAGCCTTAGTTTGATGTGTTTCAATGTGTTTATTATTCTGTTTCTAGGGGCGGAGTGATTACTCTTTTTATTTTTTTATTTTTTTTCTTGAGAAATGAAACCTATGGAATCATTTATTTTTAACGCAAAATTGTCGGAATAAGTTTGTTTCAGCGCCTAAATAAGGAACGGTCATCAGTAAATTCTTGATTAAATGGTCCCGTTTGCCAACTTATACGTAGGCTGCTGGTGACAAAATTCGACCACACTCGTACAGGACAATTTCGCACGCATGACCGACGATTCCATGCTAAAAGTGTTTTATTACTTTAATTATGAAGATGAAGTGAAGAATTGAATTCAGTTTCCACGCAAAGAAATTCAATGAACTTTGCAAACGTTTTCGAGTGGCATTACCTAACCTCGGTAAATCTCCGAAGGTGTGCGTTATCTCGATAATTAACATGGAGTTGCAATTTGCTGCTTTTTACAGCTAAATTAAGAAATATTACTCCTATATCTAATCACCTTTCTGCTTGAAAATTTCTGGATGCTGCTGAAAATTTTCGTTTTAATTATTCCCGAGAGTGCAAAGGTTTATAGGATTTTCTTATCCAGTTTAACTTTTCGAGAAGAGTGACTGACACATTAATTTGTTTATATTGTTGCGTACAGAGTCTCCTTACTTTTGCTGGTTTTGCCTTTTTTTCAGGAAACGTGTCACTAATCATAGCTGCTAAAAGCTCTTGCAAGTTTTGAATTACTAAACTCACTGTAGTTTTCTTTGCAGCTCCGTTGAATTTTAACAGGGAATTCTGCAAGATGTGATGCTACTCAAATATTCTCCTCCTGTAAGCTGATTTTTTTATTCATTTATTTTCTCTATAAAAATTTAGGGTGTTAAATAAATTTTGCTGCATTTTTCTGAATGTGTCTTTGATAAGGTGACAAGGGAGAAATATACATAGAGCCTATATAATGCAGGCGTGTATAATTATCAGCAAAAAAGCTCAGTTACCTAATAACGCAAAGAAATGAAGGCAAAATTTTATCTTAACTGAGGAAGAGTCGAAACTTGCTTTCACCCTTCCCCATAAAGTATCCTTTGAAAGCCTTACAATACAAAATTTTAAATTCGATACTTAATACAAACAAGAAATTATTGCAAATTGGATATTGTGAGCATGATGGATGCACTTTCTGTGACAAAGAATCAGAAACATTACACCACCCTTTTTTCTTTTGCACTTACTCGAATATCTTTTGGAAACAAGTCGAAAATTATTATTTCGCAATAACAAACAAAGTTATGGCTCTCAGCCTTCAAAATATCATTATAGATATTACAACCTTTTACTAAATTACTTGATACTAATCAGAAAAATACATATCTGAGATTGCAGAAGGACGCATGAGCATCCGAATACAGAAAGTTTCAAACTAAAAGTGAAAATTTATTATCAAACAGAAAAAAACATTGCTTCAACAAATAAAGACCTGGAAACTTTCTATAAGAATTGGATTAAAAACTTTCCACTCTAATCTTGGGTGTTTCTCTCTTTCACTTTTTTTTTTTTTTTTTACATTAGTAATAATTGCAATGATTGTATTAGTTTTCCCAATAGTAACTGTATTTAACTTCATTATAATAGTGAGGCTGTGCAGTAATTTAAAAGTCTTATTATTGTTAATATAATTAATATTTTTTAGAACAATTGTAATGTTAATTTTGGCGAAAATGCTTACAGCAGCAATTGCGCCAATCCTCGTTTCTGTGTAGTAATTTTAGCTATGTCTGTAATTTGTACTTAAATAATGATAATGAATAATAATGAAATAGAGGCGTGTATAATTATAACAGAATACAATTAAGGGGTATGGGGGTTGGGCTATTAAGACGGAACTTGGCTTGTGGGAGAGGATTATATGTGAAGGAACATGACGAAATAAATGTTCTGTGTTTTTTTTCAGAAAAAAATCTAAAGATGATATCCAGATATGATACCATGCATCGTGAGTTTGTTTATCTTGTTAATGAATCAATTTTTTCATCGTTCCGATTAGATCTAATGCCACATTGCTCCCCAAATTTTAGGATCCGCACGCATTGCGGACCTACTTTGCCCTGACTGGTGCAAACTTTCACTTCCGACTAGAAGAGGTTTCAGCGGAAAAAGAGGGGAAAAAAAGCTTTACAAGACTCTTGTATTTTAGCGTCAAAACAGTCTGTTTCAAACCTCGCACGGGTTATTATGCAGTGATCTTGGACAAGAAGGATTGTACAAAAGTGCCACTCCCTAACCCACTGTATGCATCAAGAAAATGTCGTGTAAACTGAATGAATGCTGACTATGAAAGAAGGGGATTGCATATTTTCATCCAATAAGAGGAGGAGTGACAATACACCTCGTAACGTAATGCTAAGCTCCGATAGCTAAGTGGGAATAGTATACAAAATGGGAAGAGTTGGTTTCGATAGCTGCCATACAAATTAAAGACTATATACCCACACGATTGGCGTTTGCTGGTCTTTTAATCTGTACAGAAAGAGAACCTTACGTGTAAAGGCTTCTTAACAGAGATTAAATGAACTTGGCAAAACTCTCTCCTGCTCGTACTGGTTTGACAAAAAGAAGAAATACGATCCACGACTAGCACGCCGGCATAGGTCTGCAGAAGGAAAAGGTAACAAGATATATCAGAAATTCTTTGTGTTTGAATCGATTCAATCTCCTCGGTTAAAATTTGTGTTCGCCTTGACGTCAAAGAAGTGTGCAAAACTAACTTGAAAACTTGAGCATTAAATTTCTTTACTTTCTACAATTTTAAGTTTACACCGAAAGTGACACACAAAACTTTGATTGTTTAAGAAAGAGGAAAAAAACAGCATGAGAAAAATTGTTCCCACCTTTTCATAACGTCACTGAAACAACAACCCAATCACGACCAGAATATACAAACTCAAAAGAAGTTAAGTCTTATTTCTGTGTAGAAAGCTATCGACATTTGTGATCCTAGTAGGATGCTTGCCACAACAAAACCCTATATGCTCAGATGGTAGATCATCCAAACGTGAAGTAGGATTCTAAAATTTGGATCCATGCAAAGATACTGCGACACTTACGGTTGTCACAAATATAAGACATCTTTGTTTCGGTGATGGATTGGGAATCCTTTAGTTCATAAAACAATAAAAGGTTCCGAATAAATCGCCCAACAAAGACAGAGTGCGCGACAAATATGACAAAAAACAAGTGCAGGAGTCGGTTCTATATCAATGCCTACCTCAGAAAGTTCTCCTTTGTCACAGCGAGTTTCAGCCGCATTAGAAATGTCACTAAGACTTCTGCCACCTGCACAGATAAAGGACAAACCACAGTCGGAACACGGCAATAGTCACCTCAAGTAGCAGGTGTAAATAAGATGTAACTTTGGGCTAAGGGATGCTTATGATGGTACTGTAATTTTTTTTTAGAATCGGTCTCTTTACCGTGAATCATGTTTTTCACGTTTTTTAGAATTGAAAATTTCAGAACATTCGCAATTTCCCAACTTTATTCCACTCATACCACAAAAATACGTCAGGTGTAATATATTAAGTACCCTCTAGGGTTACTGTGTATGTACCCAGAATACATTGCTGGAATAAAGTTGTGTTGAAGCGGCCATGTTGTTTGACCTCGTGGGTTTATATCACTAGCAATATATTACATCAGGAAAAAGTGAAGGTTTGATTGTTACTAAATGTGAGAAATTTTAAATTGCTCTGAGGAGATGATGCAGCCGTTCACAACAACGCATGGAAAACCCTGGTAAGCTCATTAGAATTTTTTTTATTTTTTACTACCATTGTTATCATTATCATTCAGTATTATTTTTGTATTTATCATTATTGTTATTATTATTTTATTATTACTTTTTGTTTTCATTTATCGTTCTAAGCTGAGGATGAATTCGCTACTTCACTTACTTTGTCCGAGGCATCCTCGTGAACGCAATGACCGCAGCGTGGTAATACTTGCATCTGAAATTTACCTTTAAACGAATATCGCAGAGTTTCTATCATTAGAAAAAATTTTCATTCAAACAAGAAAATATTATATCACATAAGTAGGTCTCAACTAATCTGAGACATCATACCTTGCATTTGACCAATCGTCAGATCTTTATCAAGACGATCCACACCTGTGTCGAAAATTCGATCTTTATATTGTTAAGTGTCAAAACTACTTGCGTAGATCAAAGATATAGTTTCTGAAGCGTGCTAGGGAAATGGTTAAAAATTAAACTGTCAGCGATTATATTCATCAAAGGTATGGAGCTTTTTAGTCACGTAAATCATCTAACATTCAAACAGAACAACAAAAACAATGAAAGCTTCATCACCATCATCCTTATCATCATCATCATTCTTACCTTCAATATCAAAGTAAAATAAAAAAACAAACAAACAGGCACAAAAAAATTGAAATCCAAAAATTTACATTTGATTATCTGCCAATATGAGAAGCTTTGGAGCAGGACACGATAAGAACAAATTGGACATGCCTTTAGACCAGCTTTCAAAATTAAAAAAGATATAAAATAAAAACAAATAAAACTGATAGACAAAAGGGAAATGCTGCCTGCTTTACTCACTAAATGGGAGGGGGCATACTTAGTTCCTCATTTCACCCACAAGGGTGGAGACTCTTGTTATCTTTTAGAGACTTCACACCTTCAGAGATGTAGAACAAGGGGAAACGAGACATGATCCTAACTTTTAAAATCCACAATTCCAGGGCTATAGAAGCGTGAAAAAAGTTACCATGAATGACCAAGGTTTCTAAGGAGATGCATACTCGCAGGCTTTTGTAGCCCTATCAAAGTATTCGTCCAAATAATCTTAGACTCACCTTCCCAAAACTGATCAGTCTTGGACAAGTCAATCCTCCAAGTAAATCTCTCATCAGCCCTCTAAACGACAAATACCCAAACAATGGAAAAAGATTTGAAGTTAGTGCCTTGCGTTGAACTCTGAATGTGTGGTGGGCGCGGATCTTTTTGACTCGCGCTACAGACTTCGCCGAAAAGCAGGGACTGCTGTAGTCTATCATTTCAGTAAAACGTCTCATTAACAGCAGCTTCAAAGTGCTTGCAACATTTACACACGCAAAGCAGTACTCCTTACAGCTCCGTTGGTTCTGTCCAATGCGATACTTTTTATAGTTTTCTCTAGTCAGACAATTTTTTATTAACAATTCTGTAACTCGATTTACCACTCTTTTTACAGTATCTGAATAATTTTTCTGTTTGATAAATTGGTGAATGTGATCTAAATAAGGTGACAAAAGAGAAAAACATTAAGAGCTTACACATTGTAAGCATGGATATTTACAAAAGAATACTTTTTGGGGGAATAGGGGTCGGGGTATTTGAATGCAAATAGGCCTGTGGGTGATTATAGGGGCTAGCACACTGAAATAGGAGGTTTTTAACAATATAAGTATCACCCTTAAATCTATTAGGAAGAGGTATAAAAGAAGAAAGGAGGGGTAAAAGGAAAGGGGAAGGGGTAAGAGGGAAGGGGGAAGGGATTAAAGGCAACTGGGAAGGGGTAAGAGGGAAGGGGGAAGGGATTAAAGGCAACTGGGAAGGGGTAAGAGGGAAGGGGGAAGGGATTAAAGGCAACTGGGAAGGGGTAAGAGGGAAGGGGGAAGGGATTAAAGAGAACTGGGGAAGGGTAAAAGGGAAGGGGGAAGGGATTAAAGGGAACTGGGGAGGGGTAAGAGGGAAGGGAGATGGGGTAAAGGAGAACGAGGGAGGGGTAAGAGGAAAGGGGAGTGGAAAAGGGGAATGAGGAGGGAAAAGAGGGAAATGGGAGGGGTAAAAGGGAAAGGGGAAGGGGTCAGAGGGAAGGGGGAATGGTAAAAGGGAAAAGGGGAGGGATAATAGGGAAGGGGGAGGGGTAAAAAGGAGCAGGGGAGGGGTAAAAGGGAACAGGGAGGGGTAAGAGGGAAGGGGGAGGAGGTAAGAGAGACTTGGAGCGGGGTAAAAGGGAAAAAGAAAGGGGTAATTGGATTTCCAGAAAATTAAGGATTAAAGATAACTTCAATAGAAACAGTTAACAAAATATTAGGGCCTTCTTGAAGGCTACCCAGGAATGCTTTCCACTCTCCGTTGAAAATTCTCCTTTTGATTATTTGTGACAAAAGTTGATTAAAGTTGTCGTGAGAACAGCTTAAAAAAATAGGGCCGTGAATTCTTGAAGAAAAACAGTTTTAATCACTCACACACAATGCAGGTACTCTCACTGTTTAGTCACAGGGAGAGCCGACACAGCCTTGGGTGGGCCTCTTTGAATGAGATCTATCAACACCGACGAAGAAAAAATCTTCAAGATTCTTCTTCCAAGATTGCACATTTTTACACTAATTTTTACACCAAATCAAATAATATTTTATTTACTACTCTGAAAGATAAACACATACAGCTAATAAATGGAGACAAACGCAAGGACGACGAAAGAAAAAATAGGTACCCAATGGGTACTTGTGTCTGCTGCAGTGGAATGGAATCTGCTGTAGGCGCCTATTTTTTAATACTGTTAAACTGGCTAGAAACATCTCCCGAAAGGCAGTGCTATGGAATGCTCAAGGCATCACAAAGATGGGGAACTGAAGTGGTGAATGTCCAATGCTCCAGTTGGAGGTAAGGGATCATCAATATCAATCATCAATATCATGATTGTGATTACATCTTCATCACTGTTTAAATAACTTTTATTGTGTTATGGTACTGCAAAGAATCTAACATTAAAGTGAACGTTTCTTTTATTTTGTAGCAGAATATTTAAATCAAAGAATTGAAATACAACAGCCAATAGTTTTTAACAAAATTGAATAGTATCTGAAGTCTTTGTAACACAAGACAACTGTAATGCAAACGCAGTAGCAGTTTTGCAAAGCAAGAAAAAGTCTCTGGTTGTAATAATTCCTAGGAAATCATTATGTTTTTCATTTAATGGTAATATGCAATCAATTTGGAACAAAACATAGGTAAAACAAAGTTAGTATATTTACATTGTTGTGTTCAAGTAACTAATAGGTGAATATACTTTTAAAAGTATTTTGAAGTGTTTGTCTTTTAATTGAAATGAAATGTATCAGAAATGTAACGCAACAGAAATATTATCCCAAAAAAAGCAGCAAGTGTACTTGTAAATAATGTTTATCAGTCAGAGAAACAATAATTTCACTTAAAACCAGTGTCTACAAAATGTTTGTTGCAAACTGTAACAAAACAGGTATTATTAACGTTTGGTATTCAGTAGTAATTTCCACTGATGAGTGACAGGAAATTGTTCATTTTATTCAGATTTGCACTGACTCCACTATTTTTGTTTGTTGTTGAATGTTATGCTGGTTATAGTTGGTAACTCTAGAAGAAAGGCAGTTATGGTTTCTTCAGTGATCGGAAGAGTGCTCTTTCCTTGTGACGCTAGCATATCATGCAGAATGTCGTTGAACAGGGTCACTGTGATCTTCGATTCTTTAATTTGTACCAGTAGTTGTCCATAACATTGTTGAATGGTGGACTTCATATTCTGCTTGAGCCCACAAGTTGAACAGGTTAGTATGGGAGACGTCTCTATTACCAGCTTTTTGTTACAGTTGCAGCAGGCTTGATATGCAGTGACACTTCGCACTCCAAGTATTTCTGCTGCTGCTGTTGTATTGGTAAAGTTCTGAGGTAGCTCAGCAGGATTAATGAGATCCACAGAATTGTTCCCAAAGTGTCACCTTAATGGCTCCATGTGGGTCCACAAGATAGGCAAACAACTTTTTTTTTTCACCATCCTCTGTCTTCACTTTTTTTGTTGATTACATCTGAATAAGTTTGGCTTTGATGGTGATACTTTGATTTGTGTTTGCAGCTGAAATTGATTGGATATTGTTGGCACTTGGCAACTCAATTCTTGAAAAAGGTATTTCTTTTGTAGGCTCTAACAGTACATTGTTATTCATCAGTACTGTGGTTGCATCTCCTGCTCTTTCAATTCTAAAATTTCGAAGTTTTATTGGAGATTTCTTTTTGCTCATTTGATCAAAGTGTTCCTGTTTACTTCCGGAGAAGCAGACTCCTCTTACTAAGCCATCGGTGGTTTGTATGGACATGTCAAAGTAAGATGTCTTGCTACTTTTTTTAGTTGGAGACACATTGTGTAAGAAACCAACAATCTCTTCTTTTTGTTCTTCCATTGCCTGCAAGTGAAAAAGAACCTTTTGAGTTTGTTTCATAGCAATATAATGTATTTCAAAATTTCTAATAACATAGGGAGCACTGCATCAAAAGACGACGACGACTACGACAACTACTACAAATTTAACTATAACAACAAAATGCCAAAAAAAAAACTTACCTAGGTGAATTATAATTTTTTATTTGTTTACTTATTCATTATAAATCAATCAACAACAGCAGCCTCTACAGACAGGAAGGAATAACACTAAATGAAGGTTGGGGAGTGCAGTATACTGCAAACTGTTTATTAGATGATACTAATACTGAAAATCAAAGTGAACAATTACAAGAAATAGAAAAGAGCAGTGGTTCCAATAAGCAAGATGGAAATGACAGTAATGATAATGATGATCAGTGGACTGAAGATGAAGCAGAAACACCTGCTGGTGTTACTGACACCATGTTGACCAACACACATTATTTTGAAGACAGTCTGCCTCAACGTATTTTAAATGTTGCACCAGGAGAGGGAAACAAACCCTTAAGTATATTCAGAGATCAATATTCTGAAGAGTTAGCATATCCTGGTATATTCCTTGGTCAAAGTCGACCAGAAAATAAAGATAGACTAGCTAATGTTCATTATAGCGACATTTGTAAATCTGAACTAAGACGATCAGATAGGAGAGCTGCTATGTGTGTTGAAAATATATTCTTCAAAACAAAAAAGCTTCAAATGAAAATTCTCTTAAGAAAATCACAAGTTGCACTTAGGAAGTGCAAAGGAAATAGCAAATCTTCAAATGCTGGACAGTTGAAATGTGAAGGAGCAATTGAGCGCTTGATTCATCTTGATGAAGGATTCCAATTTTTGAAAGCATTGATACCTTACAACTGTATGCAAAGATCTGTTCATAGCGATGCTTAGATAGTAATTATCATGAAGAATACTAGTTCTAGGTTTCTCTCCTCTGTATAAAATCGACACAGCTTTCGCACATGTTTGTCTCGTGATAGATGTTTTCACGTGTGTAGTGAAATACATGTATCTTCTGCCAAATCCATTTCGTAAACAGGGCATATTATATCCCGCATTGGGCTTTGTAATCCCCAAGTGAGACTTAATAATTCCCTTAACGGGCTTTTCATTCCCCAAATGGGGCTCAATTGTTCCCCGAAGGGACTTTGCATTCCCCAAATGGGGCTCATAAAGCTTATTTTGCGTCCTGAGCACTTGCAAAATGGCCGGGCGGTGATCGTGTTGGCGCCGAGAAAGCTTCAGTCGATTTACAAATTCAAAGCATCTTTCAAAACCTTTCACTCGGCCGGAATGACACCCAGTGCGAATGCTGTGGCAAAATGAGAAAACACCTTTTAAGAAATCCATTACAAATATGAAAAGCGAAAAGATCACTCACCTTGCAAGCAATAATACACCCTGGCTTGACGAACGAAATCAGGACGATACGACGCAACCCCAACGTTTTTCGAAAGCACCTGGTTTGACGGATTTGACTTTGTCCTTTTCTCAGATTTGATTGGTTCCGAGTCTTCCCGGAAATCGGTAGCTCGCCACGACCTCTTTCGTTTGTCCTTTCCTCGTATCCGATTGGATAGATTATTCCCCTGAGGAACGAAGTTTGCACCCGAAAGTATTACAGGCCGAAAGTATTACAGGCCGAAAGTATTACCCCTCCGTGCATACTTCATGTATCGTGTCACCAAATGGAATCCGCAGTGAAACGTCAAGAGTAAATCCGAGATCTTGTCGTATATGAAGTAGCTGGTCGCGCGTTTTACAGCTTATCTAAGTGTCTGCATGCATTATAAATGCAGCAGACACAAAAATGAATAAACTAAAACAAAATTAGAACAAAGTTATCTTTAAAATATTTACAAAGTCCAATTTCCATTCTTTCTTTTTCTTTTTGAGCCCGCGAGGAATATTTCAGCGGCTGTTAAAAAAGGATCATACCTTACAACGAAACAAAGGTCACATTGAAAGAATCGCATCAGAATAACTGTTGAGCAATGTTCACTTTCTACTGCAAAACATGGACTACGTAATTTTCATAATCGCAAACCAACAACTTATTATCTTCAAAAGCAGCGACAAACGAGGGAGATTTAATTTCTTCAATATTAAACGAGTTAACAAATTTTCCATCTAAAGAAAACACTTGAAATCTGCGATTATTGTTGTTATCACACACGATCAGATTGTTAAACGCGTCAATAGTGAATTTTTTAGTAAAAAAGAGTTTTCCTGCACAGAGTTCCTCCTTGCCAATGTCATACAGATAAAGTCCTTCGTTGTTGAACACGTGAACATAGTTAAGTGAGTCAAATAAAACAAAAAACTTGTCTTCATGATAAACAGCAGAAGTCGGCTTACTAAAACCGTGTGATCCTTTGAAGGACTGTACTAATCCTGTACCGTCAGGGGAGAGGACTTTGACTGACTTGTCACCCCTATCACACACGATCATGTGACCATCATCTCTGACAGATACGGACCAAGGATCAATCAAATGCTGACTAATGACTTTAATGAAGTCGCCATGTTCAGTAAACAATAACATCTTACGCGGTTCCAAAATATCTCCATGAATGACAATGACTTCATCAAATGTTGTAAATTCCACCGAACGAGGAAACCAGATTTTCTCAGCATCAAGCCCCATGTCTCTTATTGTTCTTAGATATTTCCACTCACGATCAAACAAATGAACTCTGTCACTAGCAGGATCTGCTATGGCAATCTTTCCATTTCTTTTATTCACTGCAATACTACCTGGTCTTTTAAACTGTCCCGGTTCTATCCCATGTGATCCAAATGAATGAATAGCTTTGTATTGATGACCAGTCGCCTGAACTCTCCAGGGACTACCAGTCAGCGGTTGGCCATTAACCTCAACAGAAATGTCACGTAAGCCGACACTCTTTGGCTTGTAACGCACTACGTAGGTTCCATTCTTACAGTCATTAATTTTGGTTTCCTCCTCTTCTCCTTTTTGAGAGCGGACTATTACGGTCAGTTGGTCTTGTTCATCATAACATTGACTTCCCTTTGAATTTCGCGTTGTTACTGTAAAGCTAGTTTCAGTGCCTGCTTCTGCCTTGGTTAAACCTCTTCCTTTTGCCGATGATTGTGAAGGATCCGTGTTCGTCTCGAATACTTGACCCGGAACCAAGCCCCTAAGATTATTTATAGCTTCCACATTTACACAATAGACTACATGTTGAGGTGTACATACTTCAATATCCTGTGTGGTTAAAAGTTCCTCGCATCGACCAAGCACAGCATGTCCTGCTTGCAGAATTTCAGGACCGATACTTCGTTGTACGATACCTTCGCCACATTCGACAGAACTCTTTAGCTGAGCAGCGAGCAACTGAAAATTTCCTATTTCTGCTGCGTAATTCCTTTGTTGCTTGACTTTAATTTCTGCCAGCTTAGTTTTTACAGCCGTTTCATGTTCCTTCGCAGTACGAATAATTTCTTGCACAGTTTTCGTAACCTTCCTTTCAGCGGCGCAGATTTCATCTTCGCTTTTTTTCATAAGTTCAGTTTGCTCCGATATCTTTGACTCCACGATAACAAGTTTTTCCTGAACTCTGGCAAAGACTTGCGTCATTTGCATCTTTTGTTCTTCGGCAGCCTCTTGTAATTCTACTAAAGAATGTCGATTATGACTTACTATACTGCACTTGTGGCAAATACAAACGCTACAGTCTTGACAATAATAATCAAGCGGTTCATTCTCGTGATATTTCTTTGTACACATGGCGGGTCTGTGCATCAATTCCTCCACATCTTGCGCCTGCAAATTTTCGATCAAAACATTGCGATGACCTCTTGTGGCCTTCAGGCGTTGATGGGCATCAAAACAATCCTTGCAAAGAAAGTTCTGGCAAACAAAGCAGTAGCAAGTTGCCGTGTTGTTTTCTTCGCAACTATTGCATCTCTGAGCCTCTTCGCTGTCATCTCTTAGAGCGAGGAGATCCACCAATCGGTTGAGATGAAAAGATGTGGGAAGGCCGCCGCCAAACGTGTCTCCCTCAGGGATCTGAAAGCAAGCCTGACAAACTGGACATTTGATCGTCGTTTCTAACTTTCTCTTTGCATATCCTGCGTGTTTGTCGATACACCACAGGCAGAATGAGTGTAGACATGGCAATGTCTTGGGATCTTTGACTGTTTCTAGACACAGTGGACACTCGGCTTCCTTCTTGAGACTTGTAAAGAGCTGTTGAACATCCATGTCTAACTGAATAAGTTGAGAGCTGGGTGCGGTTGGCACGTCACATCGCTAATCATGTATAAAACGAGACCTAGAGGAGGGATGAGTCACCTAGTGAACCCTCATCCTCTCCACCCTATTCAGATTTGCAAGAGTAGCCTTAGTTTGATGTGTTTCAATGTGTTTTTTATTCTGTTTCTAGGGGTGGAGTGATTACTCTTTTTTTTTTAGTTTTTTTTTTTTTTTTGAGAAATGAAACCCATGGAATCATTTATTTTAACGCACACTTGTCGGAATAAGTTTCTGTTTGAGCGCCTAAATAAGGAACAGTTTTCAGGAACTTCTTGATTAAATGGCCCTGTTTGCCAACTTACACGTAGGCTGCTGTTGACAAAATTCGACCACACTCGTACAGGACAATTCTGCACGCATGACCGACGATTCTATTCTAAAAGTGTTTTATTATTTTAATTGTGAAGATGAAGTGAAGAACTGAATTCAGTTTCCACGCAAAGAAATTCAATGAACTTTGCAAACGTTTTCGAGTAGCATAACCTAACCTTGGTAATCTCCAAAGGTGTGCGTTATCTCGATAATTAAGATGGAGTTGCAATTTGCTGCTTTGTACAGCTAAATTCAGAAATATTACTCCCTTTTCTAATCATCTTTCTGCTTGAAAATTTCTGAATACTGCTGAGAATTTTCGTAAGTGCAAAGGTTTAAAGGATTTTCTTATCCAGTTTAACTTTTCGAGAAGAGTGACTGACACATTTATTTGTTTATATTGTTGCGTACAGAGTCTCCTTACTTTTGCTGGTTTTGCCTTTTTTTTCAGGAAACTTGTCACTAATCATAGCTGCTTAGAGCTCTTGTAAGTTTTAAATTACTGAACTCACTGTAGTTTTCTTTGCAGCTCCGTTGAATTTTAATTTTTTTTTTTTTGCATTAGTAATAATTACAATGATTGTATTAGTTTTCCCAATAGTAACTGTATTTAACTTCATTATAATAGTGAGGCTGTGCAGTAATTTAAAAGTCTTATTATTGTTAATATAATTAATATTTTTTAGAACAGTTGTAATGTTAATTTTGGTGAAAATGCTTACAACAGCAATTGCGCCAATCCTCGTTTCTGTGTAGTAATTTTAACTATGTCTGTAATTTGTACTTATATAATGATAATGATAATAATGAAATAAAGGCGTGTATAATTATAGCAGAATACAATTAAGGGGTATGGGGGTTGGGCTATTAAGACGGAACTTGGCTTGTGGGAGAGGATTATATGTGAAGGAACATGACGAAATAAATGTTCTGTTTTTTTTTTCAGAAAAAAAATCTTAAGATGATATCCAGATATGATACCATTTATTGTGAGTTTGTTTATCTTGTTAATGAATCAATTTTTTCATCGTTCCGATTAGATCTAATGCCACATTGCTCCCCAAATTTTAGGATCCGCACGCGTTGCGGACCTACTTTGCCCTGACTGGTGCAAACTTTCACTTCCGACTAGAGGACGTTTTAGCGGAAAAAAGAGGGGAAAAAAAGCTTTACAAGACTTTTTCGTATTTTAGCGTCAAAATAGTCTGTTTCAAACCTTGCACGGGTTATTATGCAGCGATCTTGGACAAGAAGGATTGTATAAAAGTGCCACTCTCTTACCCGCTGTATGCATCTAGAAAATGTCGTGTAAACTGAATGAATGCTGACTATGAAAGAAGGGGATTGCATATTTTCATCTCATAAGAGGAGGACTGACAATACACCTCGTAACGTAATGCTAAGCTCCGATAGCTAAGTGGGAATAGTATACAAAATGGGAAGAGTTGGTTTCGATAGCTGCCATACAAAGACTATATACCCACTCGATTGGCGTTTGCTGGTCTTTTAATCTGTACAGAAAGAGAACCTAACGTGTAAAGGCTTATTAACAGAAATTTAATGAACTTGGCAAAACTCTCTCCTGCTCGTACTCGTTTGACAACAAGAAGAAATACGATCCACGACTAGCACGCCGGCATAGGTCTGCAGAAGGAAAAGGTAACAAGATATATCAGAAATTCTTTGTGTTTGAATCGATTCAATCTCCTCGGTTAAAATTTGACGTCAAAGAAGTGTGCAAAACTAACTTGAAAACTTGAGCATTAACTTTCTTTACTTTCTACAATTTTAAGTTTACACCGAAAGTGACACACAAAACTTTGATTGTTTAAGAAAGAGGAAAAAAACAGCATGAGAAAAATTGTTCCCACCTTTTCATAACATCACTGAAACAACAACCCAATCACGACCAGAATATACAAACTCAAAAGAAGTTAAGTGTTATTTCTGTGTAGAAAGCTATCGACATTTGTGATCCTAGTAGGATGCTTGCCACCACAAAACCCTCAGATGGTAGATCATCCAAACGTGAAGTAGGATTCTAAAATTTGGATCCATGCAAAGATACTGCGACACTTACGGTTGTCACAAATATAAGACATCTTTGTTTCGGTGATGGATTGGGAATCCTTTAGTTCATAAAACAATAAAAGGTTCGGAATAAATCGCCCAATAAGGACAGAGTGCGCGACGAATATGACAAAAAACAAGTGCGGGAGTCAGTTCTATATCAATGCCTACCTCAGAAAGTTCTCCTTTGTCACAGCGAGTTTCAGCCGCATTAGAAATGTCACTAGGACTTCTGCAACCTGCACACATAAAGGACAAACCACAGTCGGAACACGGCAATAGTCACCTCAAGTAGCAGGTGTAAATAAGATGTAACTTTGGGCTAAGGGATACTTATGATGGTACTGTAATTTTTTTTCAGAATCGGTCTCTTTACCGTGAATCATGTTTTTCACGTTTTTAGAATTGAAAATTTCAGAACATTCGCAATTTCCCAACTTTATTCTATTCATACCACAAAAATACGTCAGGAAAAAGTGAAGGTTTGATTGTTACTAAATGTGAGAAATTTCAAATTGCTCTGAGGAGATGATGCAGCCGTTCACAACAAGGCATGGAAAACCCTGGTAAGCTCATTAGAATTTTTTTTTATTTTTTACTACCATTGTTAACATTATCATTCAGTATTATTTTTGTATTTATCATTATTGTTATTATAATTTAATTATTACTCTTTTTTACATTTATCGTTCTAAGCTGAGGATGAATTCGCTATTTCACTTACTTTGTCCGGGGCATCCTCGTGAACGCAATGACCGCAGCGTGGTAATACTTGCATCTGAAATTTACCTTCAAACGAATATTTCAGAGTTTCCATCCTTAGAAAAAATTGTCATTCAAACAAGAAAATATTATATCACATAAACTAGGTCTCAACTAATCTGAGACATCATACCTTGCATTTGACCAATCGTCAGATCTTTGTCAAGACGATCCACACCTGTGTCGAAAATTCGATCTTTATATTGTTAAGTGTCAAAACTACTTGCGCAGATCAAAGATATAGTTTCTGAAGAGCGCAAGGGAAATGGTTAAAAAATTAAATTGTCCGCGACTATATTCGTCAAAGGCATGGAGCTTTTTAATCACGTAAATCATCTAACATTCAACCAGAACAACAAAAACAATGAAAGCCTCATCATCATCATTATCATTATCATCATCCTCACCTTCAATATCAAAGTAAAATAAACAAACAAACAAACAAACAGGCACAAAAAAATTGAAATCCAGAAAATTACATTTGATTACCTGCCAAGATGAGAAGCTTTGGAACAGGACACGATAAGAACAAATTGGACATGCCTTTAAACCAGCCTTCAAAATTAAAAAGATAGAAAATAAAAACAAATAAAACTGATAGACAAAAGGGAAATATATACACCTGCATTACTCACGAAACGGGAGGGGGGGCATACTTAGTTCCTCAGTTCACCCACAAGGTGGAGACTCTTGTTATTTGTTAGAGACTTCATTCCTTCAGAGATGTAGAACAAGGGGAAACGAGACATGATCCCAACTTTTAAAATCCACAATTCCAGGGCTATAGAAGCGTGAAAAAAAGTTACCATGAATGACAAAGGTTTCTAAGGAGATGCACACTCGCAGGATTTTGTAGCCCTATCAAAGTACACGTCACATTTCCATCAGTGTTCACATGGCGAGAAGTGCACGTCTGAGTAATCTTAGACTCACCTTCCCAAAACTGATCAGTCTTAGACAAGTCAATCCTCCAAGTTAATCTCTCATCAGCCCTCTAAACGACAAATACCCAAACAATGGAAAAAGATTTGAAGTTAGTGCCTTGCGTGGAACTCTGGAAGTATGGTGGGCGCTGATCATTTTGACTCGCGCTACAGACTTCATCGAGAAGCAGGGACTGCTCTAGTCTATCATTTCTGTAAAACGTCTCACTAACGGCAGCATAAAAGTGCTTTCAACATTTACACACGCAAAGCAGTTCTCCTTGTAGCTCCGTTGGTTCTGCCCAATGTGAAGCAAGATGCGATGCTTTTTAGATAGTTTTCTCCAGTCAGACTTTTTTACCAACAATTCTGTAACTCGATTTATCCTCTTTTACAGTATTTGAATCATTTTTCTGTTTGATTAACTGATGAATGTGATATAGATAAGGTGCAAGAAATAAAAAGATTACGAACTTACAAATTGTAAGCGTGAATATTTATAAAAGAATACTTTTTGGGTGTATGAGGGTCGGAATATTTGAATGCAATTAGGCCTGTGGGTGATTATAAGAGCTAGCACACTGAAATAAGATATTTGTTAACAACATACGTAACCCCCCTAAATCTAATAGGAAGAGGTAAAAAGGAAGAAAGTAGGGGAAAAAGGGAACGGGGGAGGGGTAAGAGAGAAGGGGGAAGGGATTAAAGGGAACTGGGGAGGGGTGAGTGGGAAGGGAGATGGGGTAAAGGGGAACGAGGGAGTGGTAAGAGGGAAGGGAAGAGAGAAGGGGGAGTGGTAAAAGGGGAATAGGGGAGGGATGAGAGGGAAGGAGGAGGGGTAAAAGGGAAGGGGGAAGGGATTAAAGGGAACTGGGGAGGGGTAAGAGGGAAGGGGAAGGGATTAAAGGGAACTGGGGAGGGGTAAGTGGGAAGGGAGATGGGGTGAAGGGGAACGAGGAAGAGGTAACAGGGAAGGGGGAGTGGTAAAAGGGGAATAGGGGAGGGATGAGAGGGAAGGGGTAGGGGTAAAAGTGAATGGGGGAGGGGTAAAAGGGAACAGGGGAGGGGTAAAACGAAACAGGGGAGGGGTAAAAGGGAAGAGGGGAGGGGTAAAAAGGAATGGGAAAGGGGTAAGAGGGAAGGGGGAAGGGGTAAGAGGGAAGGGGGAAGGGGTAAGAGGGAACTGGAGAGAGGTAAAAGGGAACAAGAAAGTTGTAATTGGATGTCCAGAAAATTTAGAATTAAAGATAACTTCAATAGAAACAGGGCACTGCTGCTGCTTACCTTCTGCCCTGTATCCACCTGACTATTCCCTGCATGCACCACAGTCGAAGTTTTTATATTGACTGTTTCTTCACATTCTTCACTAATTGTATCACAGGCATGTGACAGTGGGGGAGAAGTTGGACACTCGCTATTTACTTTATCTTCACTGTCACCACTACATCTGTTGGTTTTAAACACAATTTTAATCGTACTTGAATGTAAATATAACTACAGACTTAATCAACCAAAACAACAGAGATTACAAGCATTAATGTCTTTGTCAAAAGCTTTCCACCACTGACTCAGACGAGAAGATATTAAATTCACCTGACTAACTGTCCAGCCATGGATATACGCGCTGATTCCACATTGTGGACCTGGCCACTTCGTATACTGCAATTGTAAAAACATGAAGAAAGGTCACATCATATAACATTTAGTCACCATTGGCTATACCCCTTGAAAATGTAAACTCAAGTAATTTTTGCTTCAAATTTAGCCCTGGAAGAATAAAACAAAAGAAATCACATTGAGGTTGAGGGATGATAAATAAATTTATTCTGTTTTATTCTCCCTAGCCTCTGAGTCATGTTAGAATTTTAAGATATCAAAAATGGTAGATTGGCCTCTGTCATTTGGATTATGAAAACTGAAGGAAAATGAAGGAAATCTTGTTTTAGACTGGTCCTTCATCCCATTTCAGAATACCTCCATTCTATTCCTTCTTCCAGTGATTGAAACGAAGATGGTCTGCTTTTCAAAAAAGACTGCATAGCAGACAATGCTTCCATCGCCGTCCCTATATGTATATAAACAAACAAATTTCTCCATAAATCCAGAGCTTTTTCTAAATAATACCCATATGCCTATTAAGTTACTGCCTGGACACAGTTTCTTGCTGAAAGTATTTAGCTCTCATTGAAAATTGTTAACCTTACTTCATCTTAACACAACTGACTAGTGACTTCTTCCACCCCACTTGTTCATACCAAACTGGTGTAAGCAGATATAAATTGGAAATTATACTAGGATTAAATTGGTCTTCTTTCACCACAGTCTTTAATTGGTCTAGAAAACTCATGTCATCCACTTGACCAAACAGATGTAAATTACATTGTGCCATTGTGAGGTAGTTTTCCTGTTTTAGCTCTGGTTGTCATTGGCTACTTCTGATATTTTCCTTCAATCTGATCAGCAATATTATTGTGATCACTCTGGTGTTACTTTTAATTACTACATTCATTTTAAATGCACTCCATGTACTTTTTTATTAGTCTCTCTCACTCACCTTCCACTACATCAATAACAGCTAGTCCAGCTAAAGAGGTACTCAACAGTTTTTGAACTCCAACATGAACAGCAATGGCCCCACCCATGCTGAAAACAAGAAATTACTATCATTAACCCTTAAACTCCCATGAGTACCCGAGACAGAATTTCTCCTCACAATATCAATACAATATCAACCAGATAAGTAATGGGAATAAAGAAAAATATCAATTTGGGGATGATTAGTTGATCCAATACTAAATTCTCTGAACTAACATTATAAGAATTGTATGATCGACAGTAAGAAGAATAACAAATTTGATCTGGGAGTTCAAGGGTTAAGCCCTTGTGATCAACACAAACACATCTTGTTACTATTACCCCACACATTTTTAAAACATTGGCTTTGATAAACAGCACTTTCCTTTGTAAATATTGCTATACACACTCTTATTAAGCATTAAGGACAAATCAAAATAAAAGGATTTGCTCCAGACATTTCATAATAAGTGCATTTTACCTGTGTCCAACCAGAAGTATGGGTGGAGGGGAATCTCCGTAGAGAGCCTGTACAACATTTCCAACATCTCTGTGAGTGAGAAACAAACGGTTCTTATTGAAGTATGTACATTATAAAATATGTTCAGTAGTAGGACATGTATGCTATTGGCCATGCTACAATATATACACAGTAGCCGAAACTTTGTGCAAAAATATGTTCAAATATTAGTCAGCAGACAATCCATGTTCCAAAAGGCCACCTATTTTCCAAGGGCAATGCTGAAGGAAGCCTGTGAGCTTCAAGGAACCAATTATGTTAAAGGATGTTGATGTAACAGTAACAAAAAATAATTTTTTTTAGTCACTTTTGAACACCTGTAACTAAATTTCATGTTGTCTTTAATATACATCTAATTACTTATTTTTATTACTAATATTGGGCCCTGACTACAAGTTTGGGGAAACTGACACAAAATTTTTCATCTCCTATACATTGATCATGCATTCAACCAATTTTTCATAATCACTCTCATGCAGACATCCAGTAAAGCACTCACAGGGAAACATCTGACTGAGTCATTATTCCCTTACTCATACCTCATGTAATCTAGCAAATACATCTGGTATCAGAGATCATTAGGATTATCAGGTAAAACTTACTTTGATAAGGTATCCGCTGACAAATCAGAGTCATCTTCTGTGGATGTGTCACCTTTAAAAGAAGCAATTTTCATATATTTCAAAATTACAGCACAAACATTGTCACTCAACACACGTCCAGTAGTGCTAAGTACACAAGTATAGACCCTATATGACTAAACACTTATGAAACGAGTGTCTAAATTTATAGGTTATTTAGGTGGTAGGCAGTAAGGGTATTTGTATGGAATTTCTTTCCACCAGGATATGATCATTCAATAGAACTGTCAACTCTGTTTTTCCTGTGATATCTTCATGCAAATCTTGTGCATTTGGCCCTTTTCACCCAAACATCAGTATGCATATTCTCCACACTCTACCCTTTACATTTCCCAATATGCTGACAAGGAGAATTAGTTAAAAATCGGAAGCTTCTTTAAATGGTGATCATTTCCTGTGTTCTCTTAACCTTAATGTGTGATTCAGGGGTGATATTGTAAGAAGAAATTAGATGTTAGTCATTTTAAGGGATCAAACAATTATAGGTTTGTTAAGAATAATACACTTACCATGTCCTCTGAGATCTAATGCTAAAACTTGACAGTGACATATTCTTATGATTGATTTCTAAAAAAAGATGAAAACTCTCTTAGTATTATCACTTGATAGCTCTTTTAATTGTTTTAAAGGTGTAAAAGACAGTCACTTTTCAAATCCAGCATCCTTCTCTAGATTAACTTTTCATAAAGAGCTTCCAAAAGTCTATCTCAGTTGGCATGGACTGGAGAAATCATCTTCAAAATCTCAAAACAAAACAGCCAGACTGGTCAGGAAGTTTGCAGTCAATCACAGAGGACAATTTTCAATACTGAGGCACTGGTTTGCTTAAATCATTTGAGTGCACAATAGAATTATAAAACACGCTCACGCTATTGGATTTGGGTACCTGAATGTGCTAGCTATGTTATAAAGTGTTATGACAAATACTTACAGTGAAGACAGCCCATGACAAAGCAGAATGCCCTCCGCCATGAAGTAACAATAGAACTGGACCAGAATTACCAGCCTGGTAAACTCGAAATCTCTATTGCACAAGTTGCCAGGCAATAAGTCAAGGAAATTCTCCTAATCTTTCCATTCCTCATCATGGCCACTTTAACTTAACCCTTTAACTCCCAGTAGTGATTAACATGAAACTTCTCCCAATAATATCCATACATTATTCAGCAAACAGGTAATGAGAATATTCAAACTTATCAGGTAGAAGCTGCTATCTTGATCTAGCACCAAGTTCTCATAACTAATTTAGGAAATGTGTTACAGCTAGAGGGGAGAATTAACAATCAGATCTTGGGAGTTAAAGGGTCAACCTCTAAGAGTGACTAACATCCAATTTCTCCTTAAAGTATCTCCATAGAATCAAATATTAAGGTCATATGAATCCATGAAATTATCTAACTAAGTAAAGAAGTTCTTCTCCTTGTCAGTAACTTAGGAAATGTATGAAGAACAGTATGGACAGTCTAATGATTAAGGGAGAAAAAAGATAAAAGAGACATGTACATATCCTATTGCCATGGCACTGGCATTGAGCTTCAAAAGTCAAGCCGAACAGGGCATTGTAACTGTAAGGAGAATGTTCCTGTCTATTTTTTTAGTTTTTTTTTTTAGTTTTTTTTAGTTGGTTTTTTTTTTCATGGTTAAGCATGCTATTTTGGTGGTCTTCGTCAAACTTTATCTGAAATATAAATACCTTTCTAAAATAAATCAATTAAATAATTTCTTTGTCACATGAAGATAGCAAAAGTTTTTCACCCTCTATAATTGTACCAAGAATAACAAGCTTACTTCGCTGAAACAGAACCCCTCATGCCCTAACTATGAGCGGTTGTCACTGCCAAAAATACAGGCAAAATGAATGGTTTGTAATAAACAGAAATGTTCTAATTGTATAAACCATTTTTTGCTTGAATATTTCAATTCACCATAGGTGACTTGTCCATTTGTATTTTAAATAAGTCTCTTGAGATAAGATAAACTGTTCTCCAAAAGACAAGTAGACCATTTCTATTTATTACAAATGATTTATTATGCCTATATTGTTGGCGGTGACAGCCGCCCATACCTAACATTAATATCTGTATTCTTTGCACTTTCCTCTTAACATTTCCTAAGGACAACAAGGAGACTTTTAAAATTAGGGGCTTCTTGAATTGGTTATCATTTCTATTATTCTCATGACCTTTTTACATTTGATTCAAGGGTACTGAAAAGGAAAGGAGAAATTATACAAATGTTGAAGTCATTCACTGATAGGGGTTAACGAGTTAAACAACAAAAGGGAATGCATTTTCCAGTAGTAACGACCACAGCTTATGACATTCAACGTCAACATGCTGGCCGTTGCATGAAGTAATTACAATTGCATAAAATGTTTCGAAAAATACAACTGTAGTATGCACAAGAAGTAAGGTCAAATGAATTAACATGACTTTTGTACTAAAATAACTTTTAAACAATCACAGCACTCGTAATTAACGTGGGTATGGAATTTAGAGGGATCTCCCCTTCTCTCATTACAGAAGCACTCAGTGGAACAAAAGATACGTTTTTATCATTGACACAAACATCTCTCGAACTATCGAAGTAATCTTCCCAAGACAACGGTGTGTAATCACGCTTTCGTCGCAGTCCTCCCGTGGATCTGTTTGTGCGATCAAAAGATCTCAGTCCATAACAACAGCTACATAAAGTTTTTTACAAACCACCTACATAAAGTTCTTTACAAACCACCTACATATCAATTCAGTGTCTTAATTCTTACCCGTAAGATTTCCCAGGTCGTTTCGGGGCAGGAGGTAAACCAACGTATTTGCTCTTTAAAGCCTCTTTCCTCAGTTCCGACATTTTGGATTTTTTTCCCGATATTTTTATCGCAGGCTCATATTTTGCTCGCGTGGGGTTTGCCTCCACACATTTGTCATACAGTCACGGTCACGCAGGGTCAGGTAGTCAGTCACACAATCGCTAAACCCTGAGATATGTACATCTTCTTCTTCTGTTTTTTTTTTTTTTTTTTTTTTTTAATCCTAACTTCTATTTATCGTATGATTTTAACTGTAATTAATATTTTTTAACAATAATAGGCATGCTTCAATCAAACTCAAGTTGTAAAATTTTTGCCCCCTTGTCGCATCACCAGCCTCCAGGAAAATGAGCCCGCGCTCCTCTCTCAAGAGGATCGAAGAAGGTGTTAGACTACGGTGATGTTTTTGTTCAATAACGTTGCATTTACTGCGACGGTCGTCTCCATCATCTCTTGTTGTATTTTCTGGACACAAGCTCTAGCTTCACAGCCTCACATATTGCTACTATTGGTCGATGATTTGGGATGGAGCGATGTTGGATATCACGGTTCGCAAATAAAGACTCCTAATGTAGACAGACTTGCTCGTGAAGGAGTTATCCTTGAGAATTACTATGTCCAACAATACTGTACACCAACTAGAGGATCTCTCATGACAGGCCGGTATCCAATACACACCGGTGCGCATGTTTTACTAGTTTTCTTCCTTAAGACTCACGAAAAACATGTTTTGGCCGGCCTTTAGGGGGTAACTTTTCAGTATCTCAACAGCTGATATCATGCTAGGGTTAATTTTGGGTTAGGGGAGGGGTAGGTGCGTAGTTGCTGAGAAACTTTCATTGATCCAACTTTTGTGACCTTAGAGGAACTTCTGTACCAAGTTGTCCTGCAGCCACTGCTAGGAACCCGAGATGCTATGTTCATTCAATTTCTAGTGGGGAGGGTAAGGGTAACTTTAAAGTGGGGACAAGTAAATTAAACTTTACTGAAACTTAATCAACATTATTGAATCAAGTGAACAAGCTAATCATATCAGTGTCAGAGAAATGGATTGTAGAAGACCAAGCTCAGTTTGTATACATGTGGGATGAAGATTGCTGTCAACTGGATCATGTGGGGACAAAGGAGACTTAGAGGTCCATGCCACTCCCCCTCCACCCATCTTTCCCATCTCAACTTTTCAGGGGGGGCATGTTGAAGAAAAGGATTTTTTGGCAAAGTTTAATGTGATGAGTGGAAGACTGGTTTCAGAATTTCCTTAAAGTGATTACAGCCCAGTCATTTGCAATTCCTGCATTATCTGTTTATAGACTTCTCCATTTTGATTTACCCTGGAGATCCCTTTTTTTCCTGTTCCCATGTTTGTGGCAAAATTTTACAGTTTGAAAAACAAAGTTAACTTGAAATCTTTAACCTTCCATTTTAAATCCAGGACATATTCCTTATAAGCTAGTTTCTTCAAACAGTATTGAAGCAAAGTTTAACCAAAAAAATTCAAATGAAGAATTACTGACAGCTGTTTCTTTACATTTTCAGGCCTACAACATCGAGCAATTCTTAGTTTAACCCCTTTTGGACTTCCTCTAGAATTCTCCATTCTACCAGAGAAGTTAAAAGAAGTAGGTAGGTTGAGTATCTAAATTATGTTACTTTTAATCCTTTAACTCCCAAGATCTGATTTCTAATTCCCCCTCCAGCTGCTGCACATTTCCTTTGAAATTAGTTACAAGAATTTGGTGTAACTGTACTTGTAGATCAAGATAGCAACATCTGCCTGAAAACTTTTAATATTATCATTACCTGTTTACAAGATAATGTATAGATATTATAGGGAGAAATTACATGTTATCACTTCTCAGAGTTAATAGGCAAAGGCTTCCAAATTGGCTTGTAGTATGAACCAACTTTAATGTACATAAAAACCCAAAACCACTCACAAAGTCATCAAAACTCAAAATGTACACAACTTAGAATACATAGGTGGATGTGAATTTGTATTTGAGTTCAAGTGGAAGCTAGAATTATTACAAAGAAAAAAACTGTAACAAAGACTACAGTAACTATATTTTTCTCCACTATGACCAAAACACTAAAAAATGGTCCAAAACACAAAACCAGAAAATATTAATGCCCCCCATTTCAAGGAATTTGTATGCTTACTTATTATAATTACTATAGCTGTTGTAAAATAGAAACATTATTTTACCATTAAGAGCTCAAGGTTTTGGTAACCTGATTCCTAATTATAAAACCAAGATTGATATATAAAAGTAAAATTAAAGAGCTATATAAATGAATAAAAATAACTATTTATTAATAAACAACCATGTATTAGTAAACTAAAATTATGCAGATTCTAAGTCTGCAGCATGTCACTTAGAGAGTTCTTTGCACAAAGTATTTTAATTGCACAGAGTATTTTAATTGTGGTATACAAGAATAGCACTGACAAATTTGCCAGAGAAATTCTCTAGTTCAAGCATATTCAAGTTGCAAGGCTAAATCATCACAAGCATTGAACACATTTATGTACATGCACAAATATTTTTTACCTGAGCAGGAAGTATTGAAATTTTGTCTCCGTGCTTTCACTTAAATCACTGAATTATGTAGTACTCAAGTATTTCCAAGATTCCATCAAAATCCCTCAGTAGTGCCCTTACAAGCTTCTTTATTATGTAATAAAAGTATCAATCAGTTCATATTGATCTCTGCTTCAAAAAGCTAATTGGATTGAGGTTGGATAATTAAGTAACTTTTGGTCAGGGAAGTGTTTCAATCTGACAATTTCAGAAGGCAAAAGCAAATAAAATGCTTAGTATAGTGCAAGCTCCTGGCTCCAAAAGGAAAAAAAATATATATTTTAAAGATGCTGCATGCAACATACCTGGGTTAATTTTCACTTAATTTAAAGGTCTGGAAGGCTGACCTAAAGGAAAGGTTGATTGTTGGTTTTAAAAAAAAAAAACTTTAAATACTTTAATTCCCATGAGTCACCAAGACAGAATTTCTCCTTACGATATCAATACAATATCAAGTAGACAAGTGATGAGAATCATAGGAAAGAAAAATATTATTTAGGGGATTAATAGTTGATCCAGTACCAAATTCTCCAAACTAACACTACAACAACTATATGGCAGAAAGTGAGGAGAATTACTAATGAGATCGTGGGAGTTAAAGGTAAAAGCGACAAGTAAGAAAATACCCCATTATGGCTCTGGCTATACCTCAGTTGACCCCTGATTACTCAATTCTTCATTTTATTAATTCATTTTAACATATTATGTTGCCATCATTTTCTCCATTTTAACAAATTACTTTCCACCTTAATTCTATACTAATTATTTTCATGAATTCATTTCATTTTATTATGTTGCCATTTTCAGGTTACAAAACACATCTTGTTGGAAAATGGCATTTAGGTCACTATACATCTGTGAGTACTCCAACACACAGAGGCTTTGATTCCTTCTTTGGATTCTACAACTATGGACACGACCACTTCAACCACACCCATGATGGCTTTTTAGACCTCTTTGAGGGTGAAAAAGTTGCCAGAGGGTACAAAGGACAATACACTTCCCACCTTTATGTGCAGGTGATTTGGAATAAGAGTTCTCTCTTAGTAAATTAATGCTGGCACATAGTTTGTCTTCTTTTCACCAGTAGCCCTTAAGCTCACATAATCCCATTATGTTCTAACTATTTCTGGAATTTAAAACCATATGAAAGAAAGCTGAATGGCTTTTTGGTCTAGAGTTTAAGTTTTTTCTCCCTGAATCAAATCTCAACATTTTGTGTAGGAAGTCGAGAGAATTGTTGAAGAGCATAATTCTTCTAAGCCGTTGTTCTTATATATGGCATTTGAGAATGTCCACGACCCAATTCAGGCGCCTGAAAAATACCTGAACAAATACAGCTTCATCAAAGACAGGGATAGGCGAACTTATGCGGCCATGATGGATGTGGTGGATGAAGCCATTGGAAATATAACAAAGGCTTTTAGAGAGAAAGGGTGAGGGCTTTTTTTTTATCGCTACCTACTGACAACTTTTGTGGTTTGGTTTGGGAAATATTGAACATTGCTGTATAATGAGATCGTCCTGAGTAACTATTTGACCTCTAAGAATGATTAGCATCTAATTTCTCTATATCCCTTGTATTAAAGAGAATAAAGGAAATGAACACCAACTAAAGAAGTTCTTGATTGTCAAACAAATTCTCCCTGTTAGCACCTTGACCCACCTTAGGAAATGTATGGAAAACAGTATGGAGAATATATATACTGATGTTTGGGTGGAAAGGGTTAATATTATGTTGATAAATATCAAGAAAATAGATGCAAATATTTAATCATGCACAATCAACTGGGAGATAAAGGAGTATTTACATGTTTTATTACTCTACTTTGTCTGTTTTCCTTGTTGTTGTTGTTTACATCATCTTCATTGTGATTTTTCAATGTGGACTAATGTCGGCACCCAGAGACTAAAACTAAAAATCATAGGTTCATATGAAATTTTTCATGTTTCTCTTCATCTTTGGAGATCCCTAGGAAAATACTTGGGAGAGAGAAAACCTCAACAGCGGTCTCTGTTCAGTGCAGACATCCATCAGATAAACTTTCGCATTGAATTAAAACCGTCATTGTGTGCTCCCCTGGGTCTTTGAGGACATGGCCTCTTTTGTGATTTCACTCCCCCCCCCCCCCCACAACACGTTGTGTCAGAAAGACGCTCCCATTTGGGAAGAGGCTTTGCGTGAAAACCCAAAGAACAAATGCAAGGTATTAAAACTGGGTGAGATGGGGAAATTTAATGCCACTGAGAAGTTACATCTTTTTTTCAGAAGGTCATTTGGTTTGGGATGGTCTGGAAGGGATATCTTTGTTAAATAGGCGCCATCATCCTCATATTGATCCTAATTACTGTTAGTTACTGCTCTTTTTATTGACTCCTCTAGGTTGTGGAATGATACTCTTGTGATCTTTAGCTCGGACAACGGTGGAGACCCTTTCTACCGCGGCTTCAACTACCCCCTGCGTGGATACAAGAAGACGTTGTGGGAGGGTGGCGTGAAAGCGTGCGGTTTTGTTCATGGTCAGATGCTAAAACGGAAGGGGGTGATCTCACGTGATCTCATTCACGTAACTGATTGGTATCCGACTCTTGTTAACCTAGCAGGTACTACAGACATAGTTATTTCCGTTTTCTTGAACTGAAAAGGGCGTCCTTGAAGGCTAGCGCTTACTTACGATGTGAGTGAAGTTCAAAATCACTGCCAAGGATTGTCACGCAAAGCTGTTCCTTAGGGGGACCTTTTTTTTTCTGAGTGGGTGTTTCTTGAAATCCTAGAACCCGCAAGGGAACACCGATGAACGTAATTGGGGACGATTACAGAGGATACATGTTAGGTCTTTCAAAAAATCGCGAGACTGAAGAGTTGTCCAATCACATTCGATGGACATTTCTAGAAGAAGACATTTTTAGACATTTCAGAAGGTTTTACTTGGTTATTTTGGTGAGGTGTTAATTTCCACGCTAACGTTAGGTTTTGCAGCGATGGAATAGTTAACTTGATCAAATTGAACGTAACTGGCATATAAATGTACTCACTTCAATACCATTGAAGATACGTTTTAAAATGCACTGGTTTCTGTCTTTTGAGTGGGTTACATGTTGGGATATTTTTCAGATACTCAGTAGTAATGTTGTTGTTCTATTTGTTGTTTTTTTTGTTTTCTTTTTTGTCGGGTAAAGGACGGCCAGAACTTGGCCGAAATTTAACTCACAAACACATATACAGTTCCTACTGTCTTTGCTAATCCTACGTTTGGAGACGGTTTGAATGCCTAAGCACAGTCATGGTAACTTGCTAGTGTTGTTTTGTAGGTGCCACATTGGATTCAAACCCTATGCCAGTGGATGGCTTTGATGTATGGGAAACCATTTCTAGTGGAACACCTTCACCCAGGACAGAGCTTCTCCATAATATTGACTTTCCTGAGAAAAGACCAGGGCTTTTATTGACATATGACACATGGTACAGCGGAGCAGCAATTCGTGTTGGTGACATGAAGTTATTGATGCATGTACCCAATGCCACTTGGTACCAGGTTCCAGAAGAAGGTGGAATCGCTCCAGACATGGAAGAAATCTGGGTAATGGGTTTTCCTTGTTCTTATCTTCTTGCTCAAACGCATTCCATGTCGTAGTCGTTGACTTTTCCTTGTTTGTTTGACTGAGTTTTCTTGGAAGTGATCAAAATTCCCCATGCGCGCTCCCAGCAAACCAGACCCTTGATCTTCTGTTACGATTTATGTTTTCACACACCAGGGAGGGTGTTCGGTTATTTTGGTAAATACTCTACCCGCACGGTACCCCTTTTCAAACAAAAGTTTTGAATCTGAGAAGCAGCAGAATGCGAGAAAATATTTTAGACGAACGATAACTTTTTTTTTTTTTAATTTTAGGATCAAAAAACAAACATCGTAGAACTGGCCCTATATAACATAACCGCTGATCCTACAGAACGTTACGACGTAAGCCATAAGTATCCTAACATTGTGCGACACCTGAAAGATCGAATACATGAACACTGGAAGACCGCTGTCCCACCGGGGATCGTTCCGGACGATATAATGGCTTTAGCTGTAGCCATAAAAAATAAAGCATGGGTATCATGGAGAGACACTTGCAATGCCAAATAAGGGTATAGATATTTCTTCAAAATGCCCACCTCTAATAGAAATCGGTCAATTTTTGTCGGCGCAAAGATTTCCCATCAATCCCAAAATAAAACGTTCTTAAAGGCTTTAAAATGTTTTGGTCGAGAAAAAGAAATGTTGGTCTTTTTCTTTCCATCTATACCACCAGACGTACAAACTCAAATATCGCTAATTTTAAACTGCCATTTCTCTAAAGGTTACCCATTACTGACTAATATTGCCGAACAATTTAAGGTTTTGGGTCTGGTCAAAACGTTCTGATCTGGAAAGTTCGCCATCCAAACTGTATTTCGTTGAAATGTTCAGTAAACGACTCGAAGGATGGTGAACCTGCAAAAGCACCCAAAAATATATGTGCGTCATTGGCTAAGCGTGAGGTCAAAATGGATGGATATTAGCTTAGTTCTTTTTTTTTTTTTCCATGGACTTCGACGAACGCCAGAAAAGAACGGGACTAATCATCTTAACAGAACAAGCTCGGTTAGTAAAGGATTTATCACGTAGCAAAAGGATCATCGCTTTGCTTATTTCGAGAGACAGGAAACAAAGCCAACTGTTCTATGTAGCAGAATTACCCCACGAAAGTCCTTTATGTTTTCTTTGTTTTGACTGTCTTCCGCAACTTCTTGCGACTTTATCGCTGACGTGTCCAAAAATTAGTTAATTTTCTCTTGCGAGGTATCAAAGAAAAAAACATATTTTAGGCCTTATTTTCACTATTACTTAAAGTAGTGTTCATAACTGCGAGGATCGTTTCCTTATTCGTTTCTTCAACCGCAGTTTATAGATATGATTTTCATAGATTCACAGTCATGTATTCACCACTTCAAGGGTTTATTTGGAATTAACATAATGGCCAACTTCCCAGTTGGCTTATTAGCGCCTCCTGTAGAGCGCTGCACCAGTATCACAGAGGTCATGGGTTAAAATCTTGTATAAGCCTGAGTTTTTTTTTAGGCCTTGTTCTCACTACTCTTTATGTAGTGTTCTTAACTGTGAGGATTGCTTCCATATTCGTTTCTTCAACCGCAGTTCACATATATGATTTTCATATATTTACAGTCATTTACGGGTTTCACCTTGTTGTGTAAGACCGCTGGTGAATGAATGGAGGCTTGGGTACAAGGCTAACCGTTATGTTTATTCGCTGTGAAACATTGCATGACGTAATATATATTTATTTAGTTGGTTGGTCAATAAAAACGAGTCAGTATAGTGGTAGTCTGCCGCCTTTATCATCTGGAGCTGTCGTTAAGGTTAATCAAAGTAAGTACCAGTGATGTAAGTTTGCCTGTTTCTTTAACCTAAGACATTGGAAGTAATTTGAGCCAAACAGTGTCAGGTTTTAGATTTGCATATTTGACATGAGCTCATGATACAAATATTCTATGCTATTTTCTTAATTACCTGCAAAACGAAAACTGCATTGTTACGTTATCGATGCATCCTGGATAAAATTGGCATATTAGGATTCGATAGAGACCTGTGCATACGTTAATACTTTTCAAAATCAATTTGGGAGACTAATATCATTAAAATCAAACTACTACTAAACGCTTTGCCTCCAGACCAGCTGTTAACGCCTGTTGAAGAATCGGTGAAACAGTGAACTCTCAAGAATTGCGTCTAATATGGAGTCCTTAGCCTTGATCATTGATTTTATTAAGTCAAACTTCAAACAAACCAAAGGATAAAGGCCTTTTGCCGTTAGATTAGGTCATACGTGAATAAACTAGTTCAGTGGGGTTATTTTGTTTTCTCACTGTATTCGATGACCGTGAAACATTCACAACGTAAAGCAAACATTGCAAAAGTGGGCATTGAAATGCAAACGGAAGGTTTCAAATGAACGTGACATTAGCTGCCAGTAGGTTAGGTAAATGAACATGATGAACCCTCATTGACAGAGCTAGATAACACTTGAGGCAATTTACATAAGTCGACTTCGTTCATTTGTTTACAAAGGCGTTCAAAGACATTTTATCTAGTCACCCGTACAGTCACGCAAACGTACGAAATCGACCTATCTAATCCACCATGTCTGCTTTTATCTTAGAGGATTTGTTAAGATTAGGGTTTCAGAGGCTTTTGTTTGTTAAACTTGTTGTTCAGTAATGTTGTCATGCTGTTATGGTTGAAAGAGCACATTGTACTTGGTGACTTTTCCGTCACCATAGCAAACTGCTTTGTTGTGGGACGTGGGAAGCAGCAACCTGTGATAAGAAAATAAAAACAATGATAAATTAGCCTTTTAGAAAACCGACCCACATCTTGTCAAAGGAATTTTCCTAATGAACATGTCATCCAACGGATAACGTAGTGAATTTTCCCTCGAGAGTTGTCAACGCTTGAATTAAGCTAAAAAGGAATGAACACAAACTCGAATTGACTGATACTAGGGTTGGTTTTAGTTCCACAGTTACGTGACCTAAATTATATTAAAACAAAAAAGGGATGAAATATTGTCGTTTGTATAGTAGTAGATAACCGATGACGTCAAAATGTGGTAGGAACAAAAAAAGTGGCAGACGGCTTGATGAAATTTATTTGTTTTATGTGACTAAAAACAAAAATTGTGACGTCAGCTATGCGTGTTTCCTCCAATGGATCAAAACTTAAGGACCACGTACAGTGCGTGAACAATTCAGCTAATCATATAAATTAATTTTGACATTACTCGCATCTAAATTCGGGAGATAATCGCAAATGTGTGTTTCAAATAACGTCTCTAAAAAGACCTGGTGGTAAGAAATCCCAGGTGTTTTAAGTGAATCGTGTACTCGCATTTTTGAACCAAATTTTTCCGGGTGGATGCTGAGAGTTTTTTAACAAGCAAGATAACCACCCTAACTAATTCATTTTCTTTGCTTCTTTACTGTGAATACGTTTAATTGAAAGCATTTGCGCTTTCCCCAACCCACTAAGGATTTTATAAACAAGACAGTTATAACTATTTTCTTGTCCTGTTTTAGATTCCGTCCATAATTCATTATAGCCTTTGTGGAATAGAAACTGTAACCTCGCGTATAGCACAATGGGAAGTTGCGTCAGCTCACAAGAGGCTGTCGTCATCTCTAACGAGACGATACAGCCGGACAAGTCAGAAAAGTCTGGCAAAAATGACAAACAGGACGATGGGTATGTACGTACTTTAGTTGCATACATTAGTAGTGATTTTAAACATCTAATATTCAAATCAATTTAGGCTAAAATATAGGCATGGTTAAATTTAAGTCAATCCAGCAGTTTACTCAAGAGGATTTGAGGAGCCCAGGGGATGTTTTTAGGAGCCTTACCATGTGCTCCCTCCCCCCCTCCCCTCGCCACTTATGGGAAAGTATTGGTTACCAGACCGGTTTGACGGTGCTGTGTTGACAGGTGACTGGACGTGGCTGTGGTTCAGTTGCCAAGGTGACTTCCTTGCTTCTGAAGGGATCTCTCCCCTCCTTCTTTACCATCTTGATGTTATCCACGAATTAATGTATTCTTTTTAAAGTTATCAAATGACCTTTTCTTCGTAATTTTGTGCGGTGTCGTTAACTTAACCCCACACTCCTACACATCTACCTTCCTAACCACTTCGGCTTTTATCACCTATCCTACACCCACTTTTAACCACCTCAAGTTTATCGATTCTATCTTCTTTTTTCAGGGTCGTTATCAAAGCCAACACACCTTGTAAGTTTGCCTTGTTTGTTTTTCTCTATTACATATCTTCAATTCTAGATTCTAATTTACCGGAAAATCGTCCACTTTTATTAGTAGCGTTAATTAATTTGTCTGAATTTGCTTCCTTCATTTCAGGGCGTAACCTTGGTTATGAAGTCTACAAAGGACTTATGGGGGAAGAATTATTCAGAGAGAAAGTTGAGGAATTCGAAAAGGTGAAATTGTGTTATTCTTTTTGGAAGAGATATCAGTCCATCCCATAAACCCTTAATTTCGTATTCACTGAAAAATGTCTAATGCCAAAAAAACTTCTACACCAACCCATATATTCTGCTATGCTCCTGTTATATTTATTTCCCTTATTGAAAACAGTCCTACAACACTGGTACCTCGCACAACCGAAAACTTAGTCTTACGGGTTTTCCTTCGTTTCACCTAGCCTCTTCCTCCACCTGGACTTTTCGCTCAAAGCAGAATTGCATATGATACTACCAAACTCAAGTTAGTCTTTGGCGCGATCGTTTTAGTTAAGGGACAACGAGCAACTCACCCAGTTGGAGTTGGATCTGAGGGGATTGCGACAATTGTCTCTAATCCACAATTTCCAGCGTGTGAGTTTTTTACTCCTGGAACTACGTACCCAGTCTGCCTCCGTCACTCTACTATCAAGTCCGTGGATGACGTACTGACTGACTTTTGCGGCGGGGCGTTAAGGTTTGCCGGAAGTGATGAAATGGATAGTCCGTGCGATCTCATTATGGGGACTGGACCGACAACACCATTATGGAGTTCTCAGGCCATATTTGATGCAGTAAGAGCCAATATCACAAAGGATTTGAAAACTTATTTGCTTCTCGGGCCTGATCAGTAAGTGGAAGAATTCTGAAATTTTCAATTCACCCCTTTTCCGAAGGGTTTTTGCAAGGTGTTTTTTACGTGTACGGATTCCTGTTTTTTAAGAACTTGAAGAAAAGTATGTACCCCAATTGTAGAATTGTGACTTGAAGACTCCACTTTGGAATTTTTTTTATTCATCAACAAAGTCGACGATGGAATTCTTAAGTTTTCCTTTCTTACGTTTACAGTCTCAAAGCCAACATTGGAGGTCTACGCCAAAAGCCTGAATCCTTTTACGACCAGCGATATTACTCAGAAGTGATTTTCGACTTCAAAGCATTCGATGAAGTGAAGCGTTACGTCAGATTCCGGCTGCTGCCCACTGATGGGCGACCAGAAACAGGCTTGTTGTCTGAGGAAGTCCAGTGGCAGCCATGGTGAGTTGGGAACGTCAAGTCTAACCGATATAGTGGTAAATGTAAATACCACGAGTTAGAGAAATCGAACCTTCGTAAAGTTGAATTTTACTTCGAGCAAAAAGATTTCATACAGTATATTTCCTGCAAATACGGGATGCAAATTTTCCAACTCCGGAATAAACAAAAGCTAGTACAAAAATTTCCACTGGATATTTTATTTCCTTACAGGATAAATGAAAGGTCACCCGATGAGACTTTACCAATGGACTACCTCAAGCGTGAGTACAAAGAGAGAGTTTCCAAGGGACCACTCGACTATAAACTACAGCTGCAACTCCATGAACCGAAGGAAAATGATCCTCCAACGATCCTTCAAGTTGGGAGGGAATGGGACGAGAAAACACATCCATGGCTTGATGTGGCTGACATCAAAATGACGTCACTATTGTCCCCGACGGCAACGGAACGCCTGAAATTTATTCATAAAAATCTTCCTGCCTCAATTGGTGTTTTACCAGCCGTATCTGTTGACGATCCCAATGTCGTTGTCCAAATTCGTAATGACGTGTACGTTTGGTCTCAGAAGCTACGTAAAAACAGATCAAACAAGCTTGTCCCAGAGCACCTGACATCCTATCTTATCCGCGTGGAAACTGGAGGCCAGTCTGGAGCAGGAACGGACGCTTCCATTTCTATTACATTAACAGGTGACGTACCTAAACTCTTAAGGTGATTCCTCAGAAAAAGAAGTTATCCATCAATTTTTTTTAACTTTCCTTAAATTTGTGAAAAAATCACGCAATTTTATACGACATCGACTCAAAACCTTCCTCGAATCGTTGCTTTCAAGGTCATAATTTGCATCATCGAGTAGCGGGATTTGTGTATGCATTTAGCTATTTTTTTCCCTTCGATGTATTTTTTTTAATTTGTCCAATTTGAAGGGGATAATTTGCACACCAAGATTATGCAATAAAAAATATAGATCACTGTGCTCGTTCACTAGCTAAAGACCATCGTACCTCTCTACCTGGTCCATTTATTGAAAACAATGCCGTGTTTTCGGAATGCGCGCTTATTCGCCTGATTACGTAATTTTTATGCGTAGTACAGGATGCGCAATACTGAAGAATCACATTAAATGATTTTTGGTCTGATCGGTAAGCCATATATGGAGTCAAGATATCATTATACTGATATTTTATCGTTATTCAGGCACCAAAGGAAAGACAGATATGATTAAACTGGATAAATGGGGAAATGACTTTGAGAGAGGAGACGTTGATGAATATTCCGTTGAAGCAATGGATGTTGGCGAAATTCTTATGGTGCATCTTCATAATGACCAAGGTGGTTGGTGGTACAAGAATCCTGATTGGTTCGTGAACAAGATCGCGGTGATAAGTTCCTCTCAGGATGAGCCATTTGAGTTTCCATGTTATCGCTGGGTGCTATCTGATTTGGTGGTATTTGAAGGGAGAGGTATGTTCCTATATTTATAATATCTTTCCATCTGCGGGAGAAATCTTACTAAAGGTTTTGCATGGCTTTCGTTACAACTATGAGTGAATTCGATTTGTAGCTCTTCAGAGCTCTCCACAATTTATCGTATTCAGTTCTATGTCACCCTCACTCACCATCTTTACTTCTGCTCTTCATCCAGGGTAGGCGGCGAAAACATCAACTTTTTACTATCCCTTATCACGACTCGAGTGCTTCTCCAGGTTGTCTCTATTTGTTACCCCATCTGTTTTTCCAAGCAGGCAGATATAGATCTATACTTCGCTTTCCCTCGAAGACGGTCGAATCGAGTAACACTTCCTTTCCCTCTATACGGGTTCTCTAACATGACAACGTTTTTCACCTAAATGAAAATTCCTAAGCAAAATGACCAAAGCACATTCCGTTGTCACACCTTTAACCCTATTCCTGTGCGACATGGATGACCCATACGGGACCTGTAGAAGTTTAGCCAACTCAGCAAATGGATAATATTTTTGGTCGGACAAAAAGTCTTAGGCCCAAATCAAGTTTATTTCAATATGGTGCAAAATCAATATCTTACTTGTAGAAAAAAAGTAGTAACACACTTTTTGTGGAAGTATCTTCCCCTTTATCTTATTTTTTTTTTATAAATACGAATAGCGTCAATCGAATACTTAGATTATAGTATGGCAAATAGATAAATTTCAGCATGTTTTCCATACTCTATTTACAGCTACTCTTCCATTCCAAGAGCAGCCAGATGCCGTTAAAAACCAACGAATTTTTGAAGTAAAAAATCGCCAGGAGTATTACAAATGGGGAAATCAGGAGGTGTACCAGGAACTTCCTGGTTATCTTCAAGCAGCGACACATGCAGATATTCCAAGGGATTCGCAGTTCTCTGATGAAGCTAGGAGCACCATAAAGGAAGACATTAAAAAAGCGATTTTAAAACTCGGTCTCGGTTATTTGATGACACTTTTCGACAGCTGGGACAATTTCGATGATTTTGAAAAGATCCTTCAGAGCCTTAATCGTGGTCGGCTGAAGATAGTCGAAGATGACCGATGGATGACCGACGAGGTATTCGGGTCAATGTTCTTGAACGGCGTAAATCCGAACATCATCCAGCGCTGTGAGAAGTTGCCAAAAAATTTCCCTGTCACTGAAGAAATGGTGAAAAGCTGTATGAATCGAGGAACGACTCTGCAAGAGGAAATGCAGGTATGTTTTACTATAAAACGCATCGTGCAAAGTGCGCGTCAAAACAACCTGCTTCATAGGATACTATTATAAAAAATAAAACGTCCTAGACAAAACGATGTTGAAGTGGAAGATAAAGAAAATATCCGACTCTCTGAAAGACGAGATGGCTCGTATACTAGATTTGATATTGGCAATGCCGAAGGATTCCTGTCTTGCAAATGAGAAACAGGGGTCTAGTGCAGAAATATTAATTATTATGAAATAAATTTTGCAAAGTTCTTTTTACAACTATTTCTTGCACATCATAATGTCAATTCAACTGTTTTTCAATAGGCAGGTCACGTGTACATTGTTGATTACAAGATGCTTGAAGGAATTCCAGATAGAGAGGGCACTTACTCTACACAACCTCTGGGTCTGTTTTATGTCAACGCTTCAGGCGACCTGGTTCCCATTGCCATTCAGTTTTTCCAGCAACCAAGCGACACCAATCCAATATGGACTCCAAGTGATTCTCAGTATGATTGGCTGCTGGCAAAGATGTGGCTGCGTAGTGCTGACTCTCTAGTACAGCAGGTATTTCTCTAGATCATGCTATTTTATTAGTGGACCCCTTTAATTTAAACGTCATGAGTCGTCAACTTGTAGCCGGACCATAGGCTGATGAAAGAGAGACTGCTCAACAGGCGATCATTAGAAATGGAACTTGTTGTCCATTAGGCATATTTCTCATAGATTAGAACCACATCTTACAAAGAGATCAAAAACAGCCCATGAAAGGGTGGCTTGTAACAAGAAAATGCCTCGTGTTTCAAGGTTGATATTTGCGGTACATTTTATTTTCATCTCTATCCTTGACTAGGTTTGTTCCCCTTCAGTTAAGCAGTTCTGGAATTGCTTCTTTAGTATACGTAAATTATTAAGACCTCTTTGCGATAAAATAAATTTCCTTCAGACTTAGATCATAAAAACAACTGAACATGTTGACACGCTGATTTTGCGCTCCTTTCTGAGTTGTAATCTATTAACTCTTATTGATAGAGAAGGACACCTTTCTTCAACTTTCTGCAGGTAAATACCCATCTACTCGAAACCCACCTTGTAATGGAACCATTTGCTGTGGCGGTATGGCGACAGCTGCCCTCGATTCACCCTGTCTTTCAGCTCCTTTTTCCACACCTTCGCAGTGTGATGGCAATCAATAACTTCCTTAGAACTGGCTTTGTAGCTGAGAACAAAAGAGCCCAAGAGATCCTTAAGAAAGGTTTCAAGACTTTCAAGTTTGGTATGCTTTCACTTCCCGACGCCTTAAAAGACAGAGGTGTTGATGATCCGGAGAAATTACCCAAGTTTTATTTCAGGTGATTGCTAAGAAATGTACCTCAGAATCATCTTTGAATTAGATCATTACAAGCTGCTTCTTAATTTTTGGTCAATGCCGTGAATATATACTACCTTTCACAGACCTTTTGTTTCCCCAATTTCGTTATAAAGGAAAATTAGTATGTGTGACGAGCTGAAAAGTGTAATCATCACTATCACTGTTTTTCTTATTTCCAAAACCCTAGTTGCCTGGATAAAATTACCAATTTTCTGTTTCTTAGGGATGATGCCCTCTGTCTTTGGTCAGCCATTACATCTTTCATAAAAGAGGTCATCATCCTTTATTACAAGTCAGATGATGACGTCACCAACGATAACGAGCTCCAAGCTTGGATTAAAGATGCTCATGACAACGGCTTTTTAGCGGGGGAGGTCGGCGACGACCACGGATGTCCAAACGGCCTTGAAACACGTAATCAACTCATTCATGTGCTAACATGCTTGGTGTTCACGTGCTCATGTCAGCATGCTGCAGTAAACTTTGGTCTGTTAGATGTGGCAGGTTTTGTTCCCAATGCTCCCTCGGTGATGCGCCAACCGCCTCCTACGAAGAAAAACGAGACAACTCTCAAGTCCATTATGGACACACTGCCGAGCAAGTCCCAGGCTGCTCAACAAGTAGCGTTGGGTTACGTCTTTACACAATTTGCAGAGGATGAGGTAAGCTTCTGTCAAGCTAGGCTTTGAATCCACGAGTAACCAGTGATTTCGCGCTCAACCCTCTTTGCGGATTCTTCCCCTAACGTAAAAGGAATTCACCCCGACCTTCACCAGATTGCCCCAATTTTAAGGAACTTAGTTTTAGGCTTCCCCGTTCCTTTCTCTTGAGAAATATTCCCGGCAACTTACTAGTACATCTCCTTTTCAATTTAAATTGAACTTCTTCCTCAATAGGGACAGCCTGACAAAAAAGAGCCCCTAAATATAATCATGTTATTCAGTTAAAGATATCATATTTTACAACGCAACTCTCCAATGTCAGATTTTACACCATCCATAGGTGTGGTGAATTTGCTCACAGTTCTTTAACACAACCTCCGTTCTATTCCTCTCATAGCGTTATATCGGTGACATTACACACAGCCTCTTGACTGGTGACGAGGAAGATGCCGCCATGACTCGTTTCCAAGTCGCTCTTCAAAAGATCTCCGATTCGATCAAAGCCCGCAATGAATCATTGGAATTGCCGTACATCTTCCTCTTACCCGAGAGAATTCCCAATAGCATTGGTGTCTGAGGTTAATAGACAAAATTGAACAATAAACAATTTTGCAGAAGAAATACGGCGCTTTTAAGCCCATAAGTTTGTTGTGCGGTGTATATTGCATTTGGCATTGACGTCAAAGACATTATCGCATCTTTTTTTTGTTTCGTTTTTGTTGCTGTTGACATCTGGTTTTGGCCTCTAGTTACAACAGTTCTCGAGGTTTGTTATGTAGCTGTTTATAATTTTCAACTATGCGTAATTACACTTATCCTGGTCTCAGTGTGGGATCCATGCTATGTTTACCTTCCTTTCAGAGAATAATGTCGAATTTTTCTTTGAAAGTGAATATATTTATTGCAATATTTACACGGATAACAATTACACAACATTTTTTTAATTTTTTTTTATTTTGCCTGCCTTGATGAATAGTTCTATTTTTATACAAGTTTTTAAACTCAAGTCCTGATCATAGAATTTTTTCTATGACAAAACGTTTACCATTTATTGCGTGACAGAGAATTTATAAAAATAAACCTCCTTGATATTTTTAGATCCATTCTAGGTTATTTCTCTACGCTTGTAACCCACTTCAGGTCATATATTTCTAAAGACTGAGAATTACAGTACCATTTACTGGCGAATATCTATTGCTAATAATCTTTCACACTGAATTCATAACTATTATATTCGCTCCTAAGAGTACTTGCTAATTCATGGGAGGAGCCACGCCCCTTTGCTCTCTCCTTACACACACTCTTTTCTGTTCTTAATTTGGTTATGTAACAGTTTTTAGGTGATAATTTTTTTTATCACGAAGAGTTTCAGCAACTATGATTTCCAAATAAATAGAATATGATCGAGGATCAGATGCTAGAGAAAAAATTTATACAACTCTACCATTCATTTTCGAAACATTGATTTCAGAAGATTAATAATCTAATTATGCAATTCGATTAGAGTTGTACTAAAAGAGATATCTTGGAAGAAATTCCAAATTTACAGAAAAGAATAATATACTCAAACAGAAGATATCAAGAAAATTTTCAACCAATGGCGCTGTAGTGACTATCGCCTTTGTCTTCGAGATTCCATCTATCAGTTTAAAAGTAGTAATTTTCGGGTGAAGAATTTAATAATATTGAGAAGTGCAGTCTAGCAATAGGTTGCCACCAAGGAAGGCTTGGCGATCTTTTTTCCAATATTTGAACTTGACGCGAGAGACTGGAACGGACTAAGGGTGTGTCTTAATTAATTCTGCAGTTTCTTTCTTTTCACGCTTGAAGCTATAAATATTCTTAAGCTTGATTCTAGTATCGCAATTAATTTTCCAATCGAAGGGGTGTGTTTTGAAACAGAATTATTGCCATTTGAGGTGAGTTGCAAGACTTATTTCGTAGAGGTCAGCCGTGAGTACCACTATTCATCTTTTGGCTATTATTGTTGTAAACGTTTTATATCAGTAATAGTTTGAGATGTCAAGCCGAAAAAAAAAGGACAACCGAAAATAAATATTAACCGCCAGCTATTGTCTTTCCCAAATCGCCCCGTGCACTTCTTGTGGTGCATCTGTGTGCGTGTTTCGATGTGGAGTTTTTACACTTGTAAGTTATTGTACATATCTGGTGAATTTTCAAAATATTTTGCCGAAATCTTTCTAGTTCGTCATCGTTTGAAGTTCGTGAAGCGTTTACCTCCTCCTTCCTGTGTTTCCCCTTATTTTCATTCATTAAAGAAAGTAACATCGACTCTTGCTTTCCGGCCTGGCCAAATCTTGATGCTGTGTGTTAATCGTTAGTTTTCCTCTCCACTAGCAAATTTGCCAACCGAATATTTCTCTATCAGCAGATTTCGGTGTAAATTCTTCTTGCATAATGCATACGCTTCGCCGAGACAGGAGACTAAGAAGACACTAAGGGATTATGTCGAAGGATAAATGCTTTGTCCACTGCAGAGCTCAGGGCTTTTTCTTCCTTTTGTTTCTACATAACAAAAAGAAAAGTATTTGAAGTGAAATTAAAATCGACAGTAGTTCTAAGTTTCTATTTTCTTTTTGATATTAGCCAGTTCAATTTGCAACTGACTTTAAGAGTTTTCGGAGCAACTGCAGAATTCCTTGCCACTTTGGTCCACCTCGAGCTCATTTACATGTGTCGAGAGGCTTTGAAGATCGGGGTCTAACACAGTAAACGTTATTCTTATTCAATGACATGTAAATGAATGGCAAGGTATTCTGCAGCTTAGCCGAGTTTTCCATTTCCAATTTAAAAAAAATTCAATGAACTTGTCAGTTACTGAAATAAAGAAACAAAGCCTCGAAAAGAAATGCTGGATCAACTGCAGAATACCCTGCCACTTTGGTCCACCTCATTTACATGTGTCGGGAGGCTTTGAAGATCGAGGCATAACACAATTCAAATTCAAAAACAATTCTGTCATTCATCAAACTAAACAACAAGATAGAAGCAGATAGGTAGCGAATTTAAGAAAACTAAGGTAAAATTTCCGCACAGCCCCATACTATTGTAAAACAAATCTGTTTTCCCAATGGCAATATATTACTTTTGTCATTGTTTTCTTTATCCAAGAACTGAATGCATAATGTAGTATGGGGCTGTGCGGAAACTTTACCAAAACGAACGACACTTTTAAACTTAAAAAAAATGTTTCTACAGTTCTTCTGTCATCTTCAGTTCTGAATAAGACAAAGTACAAAAGTTGAATTTAAAGAGTGTAACAAAATGTTGATTGGACAAAACAAACAATAGTAACAAAACGATGTATTCATTTATAAGGAAAGTTTTAAATTAACATGGTAAAGTTGGTGATTAAGAGTAGGTTTCTCCCATTGAATGTGGATAGCTTCTTTGATTTTAAGCTAGAAAGTTGTGGAAGCGTGATCTAGGGTGTTAAAACATTCATCAGAACAAAGAGTGCGACATTGCAGAGAATTGTGTAGATGTCTGAAAATGTGAGAGGTCCTGTCTTTGTATTTTCCTCAATTTACAAATTGTGAGAAATTTTGGCGCTGATAAATTAAGATGTGAGGCGAACATTTCGTCCGTCCTAGAATGGGTCAACCTTAGATTCTGAAGAGATCAACTCAATCGAGAAACGTGATTCCATTCGACCTACAGGCATCGAAATTCGTAACGAAAACACTTCTCTGCTTGATTACTTATTTCAAATCTATGCGTCGCAGAGCAGATGCCTTCGATTTGTAGCCGTTCTTCGTAGTGGAGTAACTGGAACCTCCGAGGCGAGTAAAGGTATCATTTTTGATGCTCAACACTAAGACCCTTACTTCATTCTATGAAAATTGTGCACACTTTTTACCATCAGTCGGAGCCTGGGAATGAAGAGCATTGAGAAACTGGAACGGTAAATGCGCCTGCGTATGCGAATAATTGTTTTATTTCTTGACGCTGTTCCTTTCTTACAACGCTTCGCACTTGTATTGTCGTGCTGTCGCCGAACGAATTTCACCTTGCCTAACTCCTTGTTTGTGTTATGGAATATATCAAGCCTTTTTCTGATGGCACAAACAAGCTAGACAATGGGCGAATTGTTCCGCCTAATTTATCTGCAGTCGGCTCATTAAGACACTAAAATTATCTGAATTTACTGAGTGCGACAAAGCATCGGATGAGAAGATAAGGAGACTTAAATAAAACATTTACAGTACCGTAGTTTTCATTCTACGTTTGTTTTCCTCCATGCCGAACCATCCTTTCGGTTCCTTCTTGGGTTCATTTCAATCTGTCTGTGATGGAATCAAATGTGTTAAGTGTGTTGTCGAGTGTGTTGTTCTTTTTGTTTCCGTTAAGAAAGCGTACGTAGTCGAATGTGATGGTCGAATCAATCTGATTAACTCAATTGAGACCCTCTTGTAACGAAAAATTTTCTTTTGGTCAGGGTTAACGATGGTTGACGCATTCAAAGTTTACTGTCCACTTACTCAATTGTTATGCATTTAAGAAAATTATTATTTGCAGTCCTTGGAGGATTTTGTTGAAGAGCAATTAAATCGTGACAGAATCTGTTCCGTTACACTCAGAAACTCCGAGCAAGAGAAGACGTTTATTGACCGAAGACAAGAAGCATGAATAAAACGAACGAGCAGGCAAAAAAAAGGGAACAAAGGTGCCGCGCTAATTATGTGCCAACCGTGTGACAACGAGGCTAACTAAACAACAGCGTGCAAACGAGGCGGAACAATGAAGCAGACTAAACGACAGCGTGCACAATGCGTCGCGCCATGCGAGCTAATGGTGGGAACTAAACAACAATGCGAAATATGGCGCATAGAATATATAAAGAGTAGAATATTATCTAACTATGTAGTAATAGGAAGCAAGGTAAGAGAAAATGTGGTGGACAAATTAGTCCAAAATAATAATAAAATATATAATATATAAATAATAAAAGCCTGCTTTTCAAAAGTTTGATAGGAATCATTAACTTCATACCTTCGAATTCGTGGCCGTTTTCTTAGAACACAAAGCACTTTGATTGCATTCTGCTGAATTTAAAATGGCGACTGTCATTTATATAGTGTCGTGCCACCCTCAAAAGATGGGAAGATACACCGATCCTCCACTGCGCCTCGGTTTTGCGCGACGGTCCAATCCATTTATCATTGGAGGATGCCGCATTTACACAGGATTAGTCTTCTAGTTGTAAGATTTACGAAGGGAGGGACCCTCAGGGCGACTGTGAAAAAGTGAGCGTGGGCTCAGAACAGTAATACTTGCCTCTCCTCGATTGCAAACTGCGCTTTTGTTCGTGTTCAGAACCTCACCATTTGACCCAGTCATTCGAATTACCTGAAGTGAGTACCTTCCTCATTTTTGTGACCTAATCCAAATTTCTGTAGCTAGACATTTCGCTTTTGAAGAGTTTTTCGTATATTTGCCAAGGCAGAAGGAAGGGGCAACCATTAATACGCCTCCGCTTAACTACATATCTTGTAGGCTAAAAATTGCTCAAACGTCGCCATCGTTGCGCGAAATTTACCCACTTAATGCTCCTCGTGTGTAGCGCGACAAGACTTTCCTTTTGTCGAACTTCGTTTTGAGAAACGTCTTGACTCGACGCTCGCAGAACTAACAGTATGTGCAAACTGATTTTCTTCTAGCAAGAAAATATGAACGACTTTGGTATTGTCAGAGATTTGTGCCGTTAGAAAATTGCAACGAAATATTCTCGGTCAGAGGATAGAATTAACTAGTTCCGATGTTTTTCTGTCCTGTGTGCAAATATCATAAGTCCTTTCTTTGTAAATTGGTCTTATTCACGTTCGCCCTTGATTTGCATCGAATGAAAGCTTTAAATCCTAAAGGTTTTAGGTGAACTGGAAAGGGCAGTTGTCATTCGAATAAGGTTTAAAAAAATATGAGTTCGAGCTATGATATTGCATGATATTGGTGAACCTATAAGACAAACTGGTGCAGGATTTATAACATTTTGACTGAACAAATTAAGATTCAAATAGGTACTGATTGTATTCCTCTGTTGGCTTTCATTTCGAATTTATCCTCGTCAATTTATTAGGAGTTTTGTCTTCCCCTCTGTATTCTTTGAAAAAGTAAACGTTTTCTCACAATTGATCGACGTAAAATTACCTCAGGTGAAAGGCCTTTATGATATTGGTACAAAACAGCGCCCCTCTTATAATACTGGAAATACGTTTGGAACTACTATTTGTAGTTCAACAAGACTTTTCCAG